>NC_092120.1:9683804-9983804 GCF_045679555.1 Salvelinus alpinus | reverse complement strand
AGGCTAGGTTGAAGATACCATTGTAGCTAGCAACCTCCACCTAATAATTATCATCAAAAACAAACGTCATTACCATCACAATAAACTTAAACGGGAGGCAACAGTCATATAATATAATTGGCTTAACAGTCAATGTGTATTATTTAACATTACTATTAAAATTGTACTCACTTATAGGAATGGGTTATTGTTTATAAGTTGCTAGCTATCTCATAAACCCACCACCGAAAACCACATATTTTCATCTTCCTCTGAAGACAATGCAAAGTTTAAAAAAATTCTAAGTATGCTGCGTCTGTCTAACAACGGAGCCTTCAACAGCAAGGGGGCGTTGCGTTTCCAATCTGTTGTGGACATCCCCATTGAAATGCAGTACATCTGGCGCAATGTAACAGAGTGCTTATGGGTAATGTAAACTTTAGAGGCTTTAAGGTTGTCAGACAATTTTTGGGCCAAACCTAGCTCAAATTCTACACATCGGAGTAAAACGAGGCTACAGCGTCCATAAGGTAACAATTAAGCCTCGTTCACATTACCCATAAGCACTCCATTACGCTGTGCTGGATGTCATGCATTTCAATGGGGACGTCCACAACAGAGTGGAATTACATCGCCCCCTTGCGGTTGAAGGCGCCGTCGCAAGAAGGACACTACATCATTTGAAATTTTCCAAACTTTGCCTTGTCTTCAGTCCAGCCAGAGTCCTGAAGTTACCAAACCACAGAAGAAGATGAAAATATGTGGTTTTCGTTGATGGATGATGGTAGATACCGAAATCAGTTAGATAAAGTTATTTTGCAAGCTATTTTTAAGCTAGCTTGATTCTGTATGGAGCCATAGCTAGCTAGCTAGGATAATCATTAGAAAATTAATCATTGACCTGCGAAGACCTAGCAACTGACATTAATCCCATGATTTATTGATCACCCAGTTAGATCTGGAGTTTTAGTAGAGCACGACTGAAGTTAGAAAATAATTTGTTTAGCTATGACATTTGCTGCAAACTGAATCTGTACTGCCCTTTGATTAATTAAAAACCATATCTAAATCATTTACAATTGTCTGTCCCCACTCTCCAGGCTGCAATCCACTCCCAGATAAGCGGGGTCCGTTCAGGCCTCCGTCAGCTCCACAATGCCCTGGGGGATGTGATGGACATCCAGAACTCCCTGCCCGGTAGAAGTCAGCAATGACTGGAGGTAAAACATTAACACCATTGAGAACCTGAAGTATGTAAAATATGCTGGGACACAACATCAGCAGAGGCTCCTCAGAGGAGGAAGATGAGGACCATTCTCCTCAGTGAATATATATATATATATACTAAATATATTCACGTCACTAAATAATTAATTAAAACACACTGTTTTGCAATGAAGGTCTACAGTAGACTCAACAGCACTCTCTGGGGTAGCACAATGGTGTAGCTGGAGAACAGATAGTTTCCGTCCTCCTCTGGCTACATTGACTTCATTACAAAACCTAAGAGGCTCATGGTTCTCACCCCCTTCCATAGACATAGAGTAATTATGACTGAATTAGAGGGTGATGCCTCTGGAATTTATGCACTGATTGAGTAGGTAAAGTTATGGAGATTGTGCTCTTATTAGAGAAATGGTGAGAGAGACAGTTCCTCAGTTTATGGTTATTTAATGTTGATTGGAGATTAACAATGTTTTCAATTCTGTGCCATGTCACTCAGCTGTGATTATCCAATTAACTGTCCTTTTATCCATACAAGATGTGGTCTGGAAATAATAACATGAATACAATGGCATCAATATACTAATATTTTTCAACTGTGCTGTTTCACAAAAGTTTAATTTTACAGACACAGTATATTAGTCCCACCCTTCAGCTCCATGGTTTGACTTTGAAAGTTTTTTTTGCCTAGTCACCGACAGCCGTTTCTTAAACAGAAACAAATGGAACTAAACAGGGATGGATCTACCTAAATTTGTCCAATAGAAACTCTCGTTTTGGACTAATGATTACACCCTAGAGTAGCCAGATGCAGTCAACAGTGTGCAAGGCGGTATTGAATATGTCACTGTCTGTAACCTTGATTACTCAAATGCCTATCTAGGGGTTTTTATTTCTATGTTGGCCTGGTATGGTTCCCAATCAGAGGCAGCTGTTTATCGTTGTCTCTGATTGGGGATCATATTTAGGCAGCCATTTCCCTACTGTGTTTTGTGGGATCTTGTTTTGAGTTAGTGCATGTACCACCTCTTATGTTACGGTTCGTTGTTTGTTTCCTTTTGTTTTTGTAAGTTTCACACAAATAAAGATGTGGAACTCAGAGCAAGCTGCGCCTTGGTCCGTCTCTACACACAACCGTGACTGAAGATCCCACCACAACAGGACCAAGCAGCGTGCCCAGGTGGAGAAGGTATCCTGGGCTTGGGAGGAGATAAAGGAGGAGAAGACATCCTGGACTTGGGAGGAAATCATGTCAGGACACGAAAGCCTTCCGTGGAGGCAGACGCAAGGAGAGAAGGGAGGACAGCGACGACGCCAGGGTTCGCGGAACACAGAGTGGTCGGCGGAGCCGAGGAGTGAGCCAGAGCCAGTCTGGGAGAAGAGGGTGAAACTGGAGGAGAATGAACAGAGAGAGTTAGAGACCGTCAGTGGGCTGATGGAGAAACTGGAGGAGAGAGAAATTAGAGAGTTGTTGGGTTGGTGTATGATGCACAACATTCGCCCTAAGGAGCGTGTCATCAGTTTACAGCCACCTGAGTCAGCTCTCCGTACTCGTCCTGAGGAGCGTGCTAGCAGTCTGGTTAAAACTGTGCCGGGTCTCCAGTGCGCCTCCACAGCCCTGTATGTCCTGTGCCAGCTCTCCGCACTCGCCTTGAGGAGCGTGTCATTTGTCCAGTACCATGTGAGCCGGCTCTATGCACCAAGTCTCCAGTACGCCTTCACAGCCCAGTACGTCCTGTGCCAGCTCTCCGCACTTACCGTGCGAAGTGTGTCATCGTTCCGGTACACCAGTCCGGTGCCACCTGTGCCGGCCCCACGCATCAGACCGCTTGTGCGCCTCCCCAGTCCGGTACGTCCTGTGCCTGCTCCCTGCACTCGCCCTGAAGAGCGCGTCACTAGTCTGGTGTAACCTGTGCCGGCTCCACGCATCAGGCCTCCAGTGCGCTTCCCCAGTCCGGTACGCTTCCGGCGCCGGTCCTCAGTCCAGAGCCTCCTGCGACGGTCCACAGTCCGGAACGTCCTGCGACGGTCCACAGTCCGGAACTTCCTGCGACGGTCCACAGTCCGGAACTTCCTGCGACGGTCCACAGTCCGGAACCTCCTGCGACGGTCCACAGTCCGGAACCTCCTGCGACGGTCCACAGTCCGGAACCTCCAGCGAGGGTCAACTATCCGGAGCTTCCAGGCAAGGCGTCTAGTCCAGCTCCAGGGCAGGAGCCTTCCTCTGCGCTAGTGCCCAGTCCAGGCACGGCGTACAGTCCCGCTCCATGGCAGGAGCCTTCCTCTGCGCCAATGTCCAGTCCAGGCATGGCGTCCAGTCCTGCTCCAGGGCCGGAGCCTTCCTCTGCGCCGGTGCACAGTCCAGGCATGGCGTCCAGCTCCAAGGCCAGAGCCTTCCTCTGCGCCGATGCCCAGTCCAGGCACGGCGTCCAGTCCTGCTCCATGGCCAGAGCCTCCTTCTGCGCCGGTGCCCAGTCCAGGCACGGCGTCCAGTCCCGCTCCATGGCAGGAGTCTTCCTCTGCGCCGGTGCCCAGTCCAGGCACGGCGTCCAGTCCTGCTCCAGGGCCGGAGCCTTCCTCTGCGCCGGTGCCCAGTCCAGGCACGGCGTCCAGTCCCGCTCCATGGCAGGAGCCTTCCTCTGCGCCGGTGCACAGCCCAGGCACGGTGGCCAGTCCCGCTCCATGGCTGGAGCCTTTCTCTGCGCCGGTGCCCAGCCCAGGCACGGCGGCCAGTCCCGCTCCATGGCAGGAGCCTTCCTTTGCGCCGATGTCCAGTCCAGGCACGGCGTCCAGTCCTGCTCCATGGCAGGACTGGGACTGGTCCAATCCCGCTCCAAGGCCGGAGTCTTCCTCGGCGCCGGTGCCCAGTCCGGGTGCGGCGTCCAACCCAGCTCCATGGCCGGGGCCCTCCTCTGCGCCGATGCCCAGTCTGGGCACGGCGTTCTACCAGGCTCCATGGCCGGACCTGTGGTCTGGGCGGTGGCAAAGACCAGCACCGGAGCCGCCAACGACAATAGTCACCACCCCTACCCTCCCCAGTTGGTTTCAGGTGTTGCGGCCGGAGTCCGCACCTTTGGGGGGAAAGGGGGGGTACTGTCATGCCCTGAACATAGAGAGCATTTTTATTCTCTATTTTGGTTAGGTCGGGGTGTGACTAGGGGGGTATTCCTATCTAGGGGGTTTTATTTCTATGTTGGCCTGGTATGGTTCCCAATCAGAGGCAGCTGTTAATCGTTGTCTCTGATTGGGGATCATATTTAGGCAGCCATTTCCCCACTGTGTTTTGTGAGATCTTGTTTTGAGTTAGTGCATGTAGCAACACTTATGTTACGGTTCGTTGTTTGTTTCCTTTCGTTTTTGTAAGTTTCACACAAATAAAGATGTGGAACTCAGAGCACGCTGCATTAAGTGCTGCAGTGCATTTCCTCCTCATGGACTGCACCAGATTTGCCAGTTTTTGCTGTGAGATGTTACCCCACTCTTCCACCAAGGTACCTGCAAATTCCCGGACATTTCTGGGGGGGATGGTCCTAGCCCTCACCCTCCGATCCAACAGGTGCCAGACGTGCTCAATGAGATTGAGATCCGGGCTCTTCGCTGGCCATGGCAGAACACTGACATTCCTGTCTTGCAGGAAATCACGCACAGAACGAGCAGTACGGCTGGTGGCATTGTCATGCTGGAGGGTCATGTCAGGATGAGCCTGCAGGAATGGTACCACATGAGGGAGGAGGATGTCTTCCCTGTAACGCACAGCGTTGAGATTGCCTGCAATGACAACAAGTTCAGTCCGATGATGCTGTGACACACCGCCCCAGACATTGACGGACCCTCCACCTCCAAATCGATCCCGCTCCAGAGTACAGGCCTCTGTGTAACGCTCATTCCTTCGACGATAAGCCCGAATCCGACCATCACCCCTGGTGAGACAAAACTGCGACTCGTCAGTGAAGAGCACTTTTTTCCAGTCCTGTCTGGTCCAGCAACGGTGGGTTTGTGCCCATAGGCGACGTTGTTGCCGGTGATGTCTGGTGAGGACCTGCCTTACAACAGGCCTACAAGCCCTCAGTTCAGCCTCTCTCAGCCTAATGCGGACAGTCTGAGCACTGATGGAGGGATTGTGCGTTCCTGGTGTAACTCGGGAAGTTGTTGTTGCCATCCTGTACCTGTCCCGCAGGTGTGATGTTTGGATGTACCGATCCTGTGCACGTGTTGTTACACGTGGTCTGCCACTGTGAGGACGATCACCTGTCTGTCCTGTCTCCCTGTAGCGCTGTATTAGGCGTCTCACAGTACGGACATTGCAATTTATTGCCCTGGCCACATTTGCAGTCCTCATGACTCCTTGCAGCATGCCGAACACGGAACCCAAACCGGCTGCGCACGTCCGCCATTGTGCGCTATCGTGCATAAATGTATTTTGCCCCCCCCACACCAAACGCGATTACGACACGCAGGTTAAAATATCTAAACAAACTCTGAACCAATTACATTAATTTGGGGACAGGTCGAAAAGCATTAAACATGTATGGCAATTTAGCTAGTTAGCTTGCGCTTGCTAGCTATTGTTAATTTGTCCTATTTAGCTAGCTTGCTGTTGCTAGATAATTTGTCCTGGGATATAAACATTGAGTTGTTATTTTACCTGAAATGCACAAGGACCTCTATTCCGACAATTAATCCACACATAAAACGGCTAACAAAATCGTTTCTAGTCATCTCTCCTCCTTCCAGGCTTTTTCATCTTTGAACGTTGTATTACCACGACAACCGGCAACAAAGTTCGTCTTTCAATCACCCACGTGGGTATAACCAATGAGGAGATGGCACGTGGGGACCTGCTTCTATAAACCAATGAGGAGATGGAAGAGGCAGGACTTGCAGCACGATCTGCGTCAGAAATAGGAATGACTTCTATTTTAGCCCTTGGCGTCACAGACGCTCGTTGGCGTGCGCGAGCAGTGTGGGTGCAATAATTGAATAACATGGATTTAACATTTATTTTGCGACACTCGCACACGCGACGTGTCCGGTCTGGTCAGCATGTTAGGCATGTTCACGCAGATGAGCAGGGACCCTGGGCATCTTTCTTTTTGTATTTTTCAGAATCAGTAGAAAGGCCTCTTTAGTGTCCTAAGTTTTCATAACTGTGACCTTAATTGCCTACCATCTGTAAGCTGTTAGTGTCTTAATGACCGTTCCACAGGTGCATGTTCATTAATTGTTTATGGTTCATTGAACAAGCATGGGAAACAGTGTTTAAACCCTTTACAATGTATTTGGATTTTTACTAATTATCTTTGAAAGACAGGGTCCTGAAAAAGGGACGTTTCTTTTTTTCTGAGTTTGTGTGTTATTTCTACTCTTCCTGTTCTTAAGTTTAGTTTTTTCGTCTTTTACTTTCGGTTTTGTACACCAGCTATTGCCTTGCTGACTGCAGGAATGTCCACCAGAGCTGTTGCCAGAGAATTTAATGTTCATTTCTCTACCATGAGTCACCTCCAACTTCGTTTTAGAGAATTTGTCAGTATGTCCAACCGGCCTCACAACCGCAGACCACGTGTAACCAAGGCAGCCCAGGACTTCCACATCCAGCTTCTTCACATGTGGGATCATCTGAGACCAGCCACCCAGACAGCTGATGAATCTGAAGAGTATTTCTGTCTGTAATAAAGCGCTTTTGTGGGGAAAAATTAATTTTGATTGCCTGGGCAATCTCCCCCTTTGAAATCTCAAGATTAGGGCTTAATGAATTTATTTCAATTGACTGATTTCGTTATATAAACTGTGACTCGTTGAAATTGTTGCGTTGATATTTTTTTCAGTATAGGTACCATTAGCTTGCAAAGGTACAAATCACATCGCCAGATAGCAGCTGGCTAATTACATTGATTTGCTTTGGAATGTCTAGCCAGCGTATCATGAAATATAGCTAGATTTTTGTTTAGATAAACAAATGTAGTTCGTTAGGTAGCTAGGTTAGCTATGTTCCCTCTCCTCGACACATTAGTAAGGTAACAGATGAAATGATACCCCAACAGGCTGTGCTTGCTTCTAGTTTGCACATCAAGGTACTGAGCACCACACCATGACTAAACTTTACAGTTGTTGTCGACATACGAAGAAAAATAAAAAGTTATATTATATGAACGAGTGGCTGTCCCGTGAGTAACATTAGCCACCTCGACAGGGGAGGTACTTCGTCCTTAAATTGCTATGAATTCTGGATATTGTGGTTTGGTTACAACCAGGAAACACTTTTATGGTTACTACATGATTCCATACAATATGTGTTATTTCATAGTTCTGATGCCTTCACTATTATTCTACAATGTAGAAAATTGTAAAAATAAAGAAAAACCCTTGAATGAGTAGGCGTGTCCAAACTTTTGACTGGTACTGTATGTCTTGATCTAACTATTCAGTACAATTCAGCCAATAACTTATGACTTCTGATGTAATCAGCCACCTTTTCACTACTATTTCCACAGATACTGTTATTGGTGTGTATTGTAATGTACTGCTGTTACAGTTTGTCTGTCCTATTTCTATTCTCTTCCTGGTTGAGGGGACTCCTTCACTGCCATAGCCGAGGTGTTCAAAATCAGACCCGACTGCAATCTGCTGCAGTCACTCTTTATGTTGTACGTCCTTGCCTAAACTGAGTGCTGTACCTTTCACTAAAACCACATGATCTCTTTGTATTTTGAGTGGAATGTCCCCTCAACAACCTAAATGGACTTGCCAAAAGTCTAATGCAGACACTTTGAATGCAGCAAGGGTACATAGGAAAACTATTTTTCAGTGGAACATCTATTTAACATAGAAATCACCACCTTGCTGGTTGCAATTACACAACATACAGATGTAGGATCTTAATTTGAGCCACTTTGCTACAGCAGGAAAATAATTTTGCAGCAACCGGAAATGTAAACTGTTATGTGGTTTATAATTAATGGACATTTTTTAGGGGTTCATACATTTTTATTAGTGCAAATCAAGGGCAAATTACAAACTTTAAAAGCCTTTTTAAAACTCCAAAACACCCCCAAAGCTAGCTAGCTTAAAAATTGCTTTCAAAATAACTTTACCTAATCGCTGCCTAGCCATAAAAGAAAGACATTTAAACTTACCTGCCATGACAGCTAATAGCTTGGTTTGTGCAATCAGTCTCAGTGGTAGCCTGGTATAGCACGTAGTGATTGACAGATGGTTGCGCCAGACAACACCAAGTATGCTGGTCTATGAAAACCTCACCTGATTTGTTAGAAGAAACAGGTCCCTCCACCCAGAGCTCATGTTCTCTTTCTCTCTCTCTCTATATATATATATATACCTCCGTTTTTTTCATGTTCACAACTCATCAGTTGTGAACATGTTTGAGAATGTGTTTACAACTACAAATCAATTTTACACATTCAAATCATTATGTCAATGATTTACCTACATAAAGTTACTTTTCAATGTGTTCACGAAAACCTGAAGTCGCCATCCACAAGTAAAAAGTAAGAAGGGCTGCGGATTGCACATGAAGCATCCAGGTAAAACAATAGAAGAAAACGCCATGCTTGCTAACGTAATTAACTATGTTATAAAATGAAAATGTTTTTGACGTTGTTGTTTTTTTACCAAGCATGAGAAATAAACGTGAATGAGCAACAAAAGCATTTTGGAACGAAAGCGTGCTGTCATCACCAGACTGTCCATTTAAATAGTGTCAAGTCAACCTATATATAACAGTGTTTGTAGTGTAACGGCTAGCGTCACTGCTCTGGCATTTGAAGGTCCTTGGTTCGCGTATCAGAGGGGATATTTTGATCAGTTTTTAACATCCCCCTCACTTTCCCGACACATACGGACAGTGTGTGCTTATTTTTCATTTATTAAGTGTCTCTTAAAAAAGCCTTTTGGTTCATTGGGCATCATTTTTTATTTTATTTGTATTTATTTTTAACACGCACACGTTTTTTAAATTTTTTTTTAATGTATTTTATTCATAATACAAAAGTCAACTTACATTGCTACATCAAACATGTCTAGCAAACCAAACACAGGTATTAACAATGCTCAAACATACAAAAAATATAAAAATAAAATACAAAAAATAAACAATTTAAGTGCAATTATATTCACTCTGAAAATATCTTATTATAATGATTCATGAAGGTGTTATTCTTGTTGTTATTCACTAGGGTTAGTGTTTTAATAAGATAATTAAATTCAATCAGAAAAATTGTAATTTTGGTATAGAATTTTGGAATTTTTGTTTGTGTATAAAGTATTTGGCAACAAGAATAAAAAAATTAACAATCATTTCAGTGGTTTTATTATCATTGCAATAGTAACATATTATATATTTTATGTTAAAATTATAGGCAGTGTTCATAATGGTAAATAAGTACTTTGCAAGTTTTTCCCAAAATTCTGACACAAATTTACATTCAAAGAACAAGTGAGACAGATTCTCACATTCTTTTTCACAGAAAACGCAGATATCATCAATAGCCACAAATTTGGAAATCATAGAGTTACATGGATATATCTTATGTAAAATTTTGAAGTGCACTTCTTTAACTTTGTTTGGTATACAGTATTTGTAAGGCCTTAACCATGCATTTTTCCAGACAATGTCAGGAATAAGCATGTTCCAGAAAAACTTTCCTCTCGGTGTAAGTTGGTTTTGTGAATGAAGAATTTGTCTTATATATTTATTACAACAAGATTTCTCAAGTAAGCCCACGCCTTCCAATCTGAGTTCTGGATAAACTTTGTTATCATTCCCAAAATTAAGATTACTTTTCATAAGTGTAGTTAGACCACTAGGAACGGCTTTGATCATAGAAATAAACTCTCTGAAAGGTATTGGAAACTCTTTCATTGTTATAAATTGTTCATATGTGAGAATATTACGCTTGTTGTCGAAAATATCCAGAACAAAGTCAATATTCCTCTCATGCCAGCTGGGGTAGAACAATGACTTATTCCTTACAGTAATGTCTGAATTATTCCACAAAAGAGCTTTATGAGGGGAAAAATTGTGCAGGAAACATATTTTCCAGGCCATTAAAGCTTGTTGGTGAAACCTGGCCAATTTAGCAGGTAATTTCATTGGGTATCATTGAGTTGCAAGGTACAGGGAGTGTGACGTCTACTAGTACGCGCGTCTTGATACTACGGAAGAGAGAACGGTGGAGAGACCAGCTCTCAAACTCTACTCCCTCCCGTTTTCAAATTTATACCGGCATTTATGGGCAGCTGTGTACAGTTTTACCAAGAACATTTTTAGATATAGACATATTGTAAATGTGTATTATTGTAGCATCATCATCTTTATTGCAAAAACGAATACAAATACACTCAACTTTAAGCTACATAGTAATTTGACAGAGGTAATGAACTGTCCATTGTTCAGCACAGAAATGTATAAAACAGGAACATGTCTGAAAAACAAGTGTTTCTGAACTTATGTCAATATTACACAGGCAAGCTAACGGTTATAAAAATCAGGAATGCAGACAAGCTCTATAGACCTCTATATCTACTACAGTGGCAAAATTTGATCTAATCTTCATCTAAGTCACAAAAATAGACAAACATAGCATGCTTAAACTACAAACACACAAATTATTGTATTTTTCTTGTCTATATTGAATACATTGTTTAAACATTCACAGTGTAGGTTGGAAAAGGTATGTGAACCCCTAGACTCCTAATGGGAATCAGAAGTCAGCTAACCTGGAGTCCAATCAATGAGATGAGATTGGAGATGTTGGTTAGAGCTGCCCTTTAAAAAAGACTCAAAATTTGAGTTTGCTATTCACAAGAAGCATTGCCAGATGTGAACCATGCCTCGAACAAAAGAGATCTCAGAAGACCTAAGATGAAGAATTCTTGACTTGCATAAAGCTGGAAAGGGTTACAAAAGTATCTCTAAAAGCCTTGATGTTCATCAGTCCACGGTAAGACAAATTGTCTATAAATGGAGCAAGTTCAGCACTGTTGCTACTCTCCTTAGGAGTGGCCGTCCTGCAAAGATGACTGCAATAGCACAGCTCAGAATTCTTAATGAGGTTAAGAGGAATCCTAGAGTGTCAGCTAAATCTTAGAGAAATCTCTGGAACATGCTAACATCTCTGTTGACGAGTCTATGATACGTAAAACACTAAACAAGAATGGTGTTCATGGGAGGACACTACGGAAGAAGCCACTGCTGTCCAAAAAAACATTGCTGCACGTCTGAAGTTTGCAAAAGTGCACCTGGATGTTCCACAGCGCTACTGGCAAAATATTCTGTGGACAGATGAAACTACAGTTGAGTTGTTTGGAAGGAACACACAACACTATGTATGGAGAAAAAAAGGCACAGCACACCAGCATTAAAACCTAATCCCAACTGTAAAGTATGGTAGAGGAAGCATCATGGTTTGGGGCTGCTTTGCTGCCTCAGGGCCTGGACAGCTTGCTATCATCAACGGAAAAATGTATTCCCAAGTTTATTGTCGTTTCTGGACTTTCATTAAATGTGAAGACTTATTTTATCAAATCAATACTCTATGTGTAGCTATTATTACGTGATTAAACGAAACATGTAAACTTTAATTAACTAGGAAGTTGGGGCACCATGCAAAAATGTTTATAGAGTCTCTATTTCCCAAATCGACTCTTATCGATTAGTCTTCTATTAATGTATCATTATTACCCTATCAGTTCTCATTACTGAACGCCGCAAACCCTTGGATATCTGCACGAACCCTAGCCTAAATGATGAATCAACGATATATAAATTGGCTTAATTAGTTATTTACTAACTAACTAAATAATCACAGAAATACATAACAAATAAACAGTAGATGTTGGTTACTAACACAATGCATTGATAAGTCCCTAGTGGGCTAAACCGGTATGACGGCTTAGTAGACAAAGCAAATGGGGTGAGGACCGCTCAAGAGCGGGAAACTCATAGCTGATAACTACACTCATAGAAATTGCTAATACTTTACATGATCGACCGTTCATTAAAAAATAAATTGCAATATACATATTTAGGAGTGCATGTCTTGTTGTCTCTCTCTGTGATAGCCGGTCCGTCTACTGGAGAGTCAATCGACAGGAAGTCTCTGGTTATGTTCCTAATGGATACATCAGGCGTACCCATGGTTGTCGCATAGAATAGATGTTTCGGCGGTTGTCGGTATTCTTGTCCTAGGCTTCGTACATTTCTGGCTGCAGACTGGTAGTTCGACGGCCTAGGATTTCTTCTGTAGTGAATCGATAGTCTCCAGCTGTGTAGCCAATGCTCCACGCTGTATGGTCTTGTCCTTTGGTAGAGTTGTAGTTCTTAACCATTTCAACATTTTCTGGTCTAATGGCCTATAGAATTGTAGCCATTCCAATGTGGGGACTTCGTCCTGGCATTCTCTGACTTAATGTACATTTTGTAGGAAGTGGGTTTTATACTCTGTGGAAAAAGGGGGCGATTCCATGACGCCTGATATAATGTCTGGCCTCACGGGGGCGTGGCCACTGACTAGTTAAAACTTTACATCTTAACAAGTATTTTGTTTAGAAGGCCAACGTCACATTACATCTTCTCACAAATAGTTTTATATTTACTCATTAATTTTATCCAACATCCAACATTTTATCCAAACCTGTCAGCTGGGAAATGTACACTTTGAGAGATACAGTTATGTGTGTTTCCTGTCCTTCATGAGATCACCAAATGAAACACACTCATCATGACTGTCCCTTAAGTGTCCACGGACCACTCCCACATTCTAGAAATATTGTTTAATTATCCAAACTTTTTATGTCCAATAGTCTCTCTGTGTACCACAGTTTACATTCCAACACGAACACTACAGAGCATAGGGGCAGTGTATTTTTTGACCAACCATAAAATAGCCGACTTCCCGCTCTCCCCCTCTACGAGAGAGAAAACGCTGTAGATCGGACCCACTGTAAACTGATTCTTCAGATCGTGACAGGAGAGTTATGACATTATCAAGACATTTTGCAGGAGAATGTTAAGCTATCTGTCCGGCAATTGAAGCTCAACAGAAGTTGGGTGATGCAACAGGACAATGACACAAAACACAGAAGTAAATCAACAACAGAATGGCTTCAACAGAAGAAAATACGCCTTCTGGAGTGGCCCAGTCAGAGTCCTGACCTCAACATGATTGAGATGCTGTGGCATGACCTCAAGAGAGCAGTTCACACCAGACATCCCAATAATATTGCTGAACTGAAACCGTTTTGTAAAGAGGAATGGTCCAAAATTCCTCCTGACCGTTGTGCAGGTCTGATCCGCAACTACAGAAAACGTTTGATTGAGGTTATTGCTGCCAAAGGAGGGTCAACCAGTTATTAAATCCAAGGGTTCACATACTTTTTCCACCCTGCACTGTGAATGTTTACACAGTGTGTTCAATAAAGACATGAAAACGTATATTTGTTTGTGTGATTAGTTTAAGCAGACTGTGCTCGTCTATTGTTGTGACCACATTTTATGTCCAATTTATGCAGAAATCCAGGTATTTCTAAAGGGTTCACATACTTTTTCTTGCCACTGTATATAAGTGACTGAGTCGAACACACCCCCTCCTGTTATGTTGGTATCTACTCAACAAAAGTATGTTCGTAAATATATAGATTTTTCAATGACGTGTGTAGTTTAAGGAAATACAGGCAGGCGGCACATTACTACAAGACAAAACAGCTCCCTCAATCAAGCCTAATTGTGTTGTAAGTATAAAAGAAAAGCTTGCTTTCATATAATAAAAGAAAAGCTTGAAACAGTAGTGGGATGCGGTACTGTCTTAGTGTGGGGTGGGAAGAATGCAATACATTACCTTGTATGCGGTACAAATCACATTATTGTGGGAGCACCTCTAAGATTATGAATTAGGCTGTTTGTGATAGTTTGAATCCAGTGCAGGCTGCTGTGGTAAGGACGGCTCATAATAATGGCTGGAACGGAGCAAATGGAATGGCATTCAACACCTGGAAACCATGTGTTTGATACCATTCCACTGATTCGGCTCCAGCCATTACCACGGACCCATCCTCCCCAATTAAGGTGCCACCAACCTCCTGTGTTTGAATCCTAAGCAACCTGCCATAGACATTGTTGTAGGTACAATAAACCAACATAGATACTGTAGTAGGTCAAAGCTGTGTGCTGGAAAACCTTGGTAGAGCATGGGTGAAGTATGCACTGTGGTGCTCATGTAAATTTCCTTTATTTTTTGGGGCTTCAGACCAATGCCTACTTCTGACTTAAAACATTGTTTTTTGTTTTTAATATCAATATGGCAAAGGCCTGTTCTGTATGTGCTCTGTGACACACAACAAGAAGTGCACTCAAATAGACTACAAACCGTATTAGGTGAGATCCACAGCTATTGAACAGCCCTATGGGAGCCTCAGCTTGCTATAGTATTTTCTGTATACAAAAGCAGTAAATGTACTTTGGCTGCAGCACACGGCCCATTTGTATCAGCCTTCAGCAGTCAGGTCGCTCCCTGGAGCTCACGCCACAATCAAAGAAATGCAGGGGTCACACTGTCTGGTTTCAAATGAAACTGGGATGAGCTGGCCTCGACACTGATAGAATTCCTAATGGGATTTTCCTGGGAGGAATGCAGTCCATGGACACATGCCACATGGTCAGTT
The DNA here is from genome assembly GCF_045679555.1 of Salvelinus alpinus. NCBI lineage: Eukaryota > Metazoa > Chordata > Actinopteri > Salmoniformes > Salmonidae > Salvelinus > Salvelinus alpinus. The sequence continues at coordinate 9,968,924 of NC_092120.1, read as the reverse complement.
GTACAGTGGAAAAACTTAAATTATTACAATTTCTTTGTCTTAGTTGTGTTTGAATGTCACTAAAAATAACAGAAAGGCTGTTTATGTCACCCTGATTTACATACATAGAGGTTTGTGACAGTGAAAAAAATCATGATTAAAAAAAGAATTGCAGCTTTGCACTGTCAGTGCAAATTTGGAAATAATAACCAACGGGAAAGTCCTATTCCCTCATCTTTCTCCTTTGGCAGATTATTACATTCTGTGGTGTCACAGTACAAATTGCTGGCAAATTGATTTTCATCATAACACTTATTCATCAGGGCTGCAAGGAGTATTCTCAGTCCCAAAGGCAACGCATGGAGTAGAGTGTAAATGAGTGTTACACTGCAATGCCAGGGAAAACTTATACTACCATGATGGGATACATACTTTCACGTTGGCTATATAGGCATATAAACAGCAGATCCTTAAACAGGGCGGGAGTAATGTAGGGGCTTACAGGGGCTGCATAATAAAACATATATCAAATATACAGTTGCAAGAAAAAGTATGGGAACCCTTTGGAATGATCTGGATTTCTATATAAATTGGTCAAAAAATGTAATCTGATCTTCCTCTAAATCACAACAATAGACAAACACAGTGTGCTTAAACTAATAACACACAAATTATTGTATTTTTCTTGTCTGTATTGAATAGATAATTTAAACATTCACAGTGTAGGTTGGAAAAAGTATATGAACCCCTAGGCTAATGATAATTGGAGTCAGGAGTCAGCTAACCTGGAGTCCAATCAATGAGACGAGATTGGATATGTTAGTTAGAGCTGCCCTGCAATATAAAAAACACTCACAAAATATGAGTTTGCTATTCACAAGAAGCATTGCCAGATGTGAACCATGCCTCGAACAAAAGAGATCTCAGAAGACCTAAGATTAAGAATTGTTGACTTGCATAAAGCTGGAAAGGGTTACAAAAGTATCTCTAAAAGCCTTGATGTTCATCAGTCCACGGTAAGACAAATTGTCTATGAATGGAGAAAGTTCAGCACTGTTGCTACTCTCCCTAGGAGTGGCCGTCCTGCAAAGATGACTGCAAGAGCACAGTGCAGAATGTTCAATGAGGTTAAAAAGAATCCTAGAGTGTCAGCTAAAGACTTACAGAAATCTTTGGAACATGCTAACATCTCTGTTGACGCGTCTACGATACGTAAAACACTAAACAAGAATGGTGTTCATGGGAGGACACCACGGAAGAAGCCACTGCTGTCCAAAAAAACATTGTTGCATGTCTGAAGTTCACAAAATAGCACCTATTCTGTGGACAGATTAACTACAGTTGAGTTGTTTGGAAGGAACACACAACACTATGTGTGAAGAAAAAGAGGCACAGCACACCAACATCAAAACCTCATCCCAACTGTAAAGTATGGTGGAGGGAGCATCATGGTTTGGGCTGCTTTGCTGCCTCAGGGCCTGGACAGCTTGCTATCATCGACGGAAAATGTAATTCCGATGTTTATCAAGACATTTTGCAGGAGAATGTAAGGCTATCTGTCCGTCATTTGAAGCTCAAAACACAGTAGTAAATCAACAGCAGAATGGCTTCAACAAAAGAAAATACGCCTTCTGGAGTGGCTCAGTCAGAGTCCTGACCTCAACCTGATTGAGATACTGTGGCATGACCTCGAGAACGGTTCACACCAGACATCCCAAGAATATTGCTGAACTGAAACACTTTTGTAAAGAGGAATGGCCTAAAATTCCTCCTGACCGCTGTGCAGGTCTGATCCGCAACTACAGAAAATGTTTGGTTGAGGTTGTTGCTTCCGCCAAAGGAGGGTCAACCAGTTATTAAATCCAAGGGTTCACATACTTTTCCCATCCTGCATTATGAATGTTTACATGGTGTGTTCAATAAAGACATAAAAACATGTAATTGTTTGTGTGTTATTAGATTAAGCAGACTGTTTGTCTACTGTTGTGACTTAGATGAAGATCAGATCAAATTTTATGACCATTTATGCAGAAATCCAGGTAATTCCAAATGGTTCACATATTTTTTCTTGCAACTGTATATTAAATATGTATTACATGTTTTTTTAATTGTTTTACTGCAATCGCCAACCACAGGAGGATTCAGGAGCCCACTCTCAATGAGTGTAGACAGCCTGCTGCTGTCTGCTGACGCTCTGCTAATCATCAGATGGGGGGAGGAGAGGAGGTAGGGATTGGGTAACTGATTAATAAAATAAACTGCATAATTAATACATGTGGCCGGTCAATTGTGGGCTTGGCCCCTGACTCACACAATTGAATTATAAAATAAAATAAATCCTACCACAGGAGCCCGCTCTGAATGTTCAAAATACACCAGAGAGCATAATTAACCACAGAGGATCAATAGTAAAAAATAAAAAAAAATTCATCACAAGCGCATACAGGTAACTGCCAAAATTAAAGAAACACCAACATGAAGTGTCTTAAGTCTTAATAGGGCGATGGGCCACCACGAGCTGCCAGAACAATGCACCTTGGCATAGATTCTACAAGTGGACCTAAAACATGCCAGGAAAATGCACCCCACACCATAACATCAAATTTGTATCCCTCATTTACTCAACTGTTTCCTTTATTTTGGCAGTTACTGGTTGCCTACAGTCGGGAAGGCTGCAATTTGGGCAGCATGTGCGCCAAATTAACTATGATTTCTTAATCCGGCCATGTCCTTAAAGATGCAACCTGATAAATAGTGATATTGTTTGAATAAGTCCCGAAAAAATTGTTATTTATATCAAACTCACATCCTTGATCTATGTGTATGTGGGCTAGTCTAGCCATATACTGTGGTGTCCAAAATATTTGGATCCCTTGATAAAGATTAGCATATATGTCACGTTCCTGACCTGTTTTCTCTTGTTTTGTATGTGTTTAGTTGGTCAGGACGTGAGCTGGGTGGGAATTCTATGTTGTGTGTCTAGTTTGTCTGTTTCTATGTCAGCCTAGTGTGGGTTCTCAATCAGAGGCAGATGGTAGTCGTTGTCTCTGATTGAGACTCATATATAGGAGGCTTGTTTTGTGTTGGGAGTTTGTGGGTGTTTGTTACCTGTCTCTGTGTTTGTGTTCTGCACCAGATAGGTCTGTATCGGTTTTGCACGTTTGTTATTTTGTAAGTTGTTTGTAGTGTTCACTTGTTCTTCATTAAACATGTTTAACACTAGCCGCGCTGCACTTTGGTCCTCCCATTCACCCCTGGAAGAAAACCTTTACAATATATGTCTTGGTGAACACATTGGGAGGGATCTTAGACCATTCCTCCATACAGAATCCTTCCCGATCCTTGATATCCTTTGTCTGCACATATGGACTAACCTCTTCAATTCAAACCACAGGATTTTTGGCCATCTCTGTCCAGAGACAGAGGTGGCCAAAACAGGGGATCCAAAAATATTGACCACTATCTTTTTAGATTTTTGTTGTTACTTCTTTCTCTGAGCAATTGTATTAGGAAATACTTTTTCCTATTATTTGAGCATACAATATAACTCAGTATATGTATTATTATTATTTGATTTTTTTGCCCATCTTTATCAAGGGATCCATTGACTTTGAACCCCACTGTATTAGAAAGTTTGTCACTTTTGTGTCTCACAAAACCTACTTTATTCATTTATTAACCATGTCCAAAGTTATGCTTTTATGGAGAGGAAGTCTACCTCACCAAATGATTCCTTCTTTATCCATTGCAGTGTTAGTGTACGTTATCTCATCTATCTAAAGTCCCTCCTCCAGGCCTTTGCCAAATAAGATCTTCCACCTGTGCTGGAGTGCATCTTGTTTAACAGATGAATGTGTGGAGGTCACTTCTGGCTAAAATAAATACTTTGTCTTCCCGTCATGTGCAGCAGAGTCATTCAGACTGGCTGATAGTCTCAAACCGGTACTGAATACCCAATACCTAAGAGTAGTATGGAAAATATTTTGCACCCTGTGATTCTTACCATCACAGAAAATGAAGCACATCATTTTTTTGAAGAAATATCAAAATTAATGGAGATTGGTTAATTCTTGATACTGAAAGTACAGTATTATCAATTTTATGAATACATTTCTTATATCAAATTGACATGACAAATCTCATATTAAAGAGACATGACAAGTAAAGGTTGTTTTAATTCACTTATGAACATTTAACAAATATTTATTCCACAATCAAATTACAATCAAGTTCAAACGTGAAAATAGATTACATATTAGAATTTACTTTTCTATTTCCTAACAGGCATACAAAAATATGTATTTTTTGTTTGTATTTCTCTTAAACTTCAAGTAACCTACATACAGTTCAATCAACAGGAGGTCAATATTAAACCTTGTAGCACATAAACATTATTTCATTAAAGACAAATATTCAAAATGGAAGCTGGACAAGCGGTCACAATTGTAAGCTTGGTAAACATTTTCAAACTTTTTTTTCTCTTAAATCTCACCCTATACAAATTGAATTATTTAAAAGTGACAATCTAAATGTGTAAGTAACTGTAAATGTTAGTTCTGTGAGCCTCACACTCTCCCTTTTGGCAAATCAGTGTACAGTAAATGTTAAGAAGTGCTTCAGATTGCTTTCAATGTAAATTTGTAAAGACAACTTCACATCCACCATAGATGAAGGAAATTCCTTGACATTACAGTACAGCATATTGCACATGGACATATTTCATAAGCAAATTAGGTTGGTCTTATCTTTACATTATTTACAGTTAATATGTGCTAGGAGCTCTTTCCATATGGAAAGGCATAGCACCAATGTGCAATTATTTGAGGTTAATTATTCTAAAAGCCATCTTACAGTATTCACACACTCCAATGTAAACACACATGTGTTCATGGGATTTCTTTGGAATGTTGTATGAAGTTGCCATTCAATTGACTTTTTTTTAAATCAATTGATAATAACATTATTACAGTGTGATACTCATAAAGAGTCCCACATGTTCATCCCACTGTAGTTGTCAGGGTAAGTCAAGCATGTGGTTCGACCATATAGCCAAAATAGCTCTCTAAAACACGAAATCTCAAGTGATTAAAAGGTGAAGGCAAATAAATACAGTGAAAGTAGATAACAGCAACAATACAATGACAGTGAAATCTTCGGGAACTATGTCTTAAACTATTTCATGGAATGCAGCATCATTCTCCTCCAAACATACCCATCAACATAAGAGCATTTTAGGGTTGAAGTTTGACGTTTTAAAGCAGCTAATGCAAGAATTGAAAATCGAGAAGACAGCACATTCAGAATAACAATTCAAGGTAAGCTGTTGCTAGCATCTCTACTGTTGATTTGTTCTTTCGACCTAAAGTGTCATAGATAGATAAGGTGACTGATTTCAGAGGGGACGAAAATGTCTTCAGCACACGGAACAATAGGCATGACATTGGTGCACATTTTGCGGTGTGTAAACATCTAAAACCACAGAAATATGTTTCTATTTCTGTTGACTGCAAATGGTATATTAATAAATAATTTGAGGAGAAATGAAAAGAACATCTGCTGTAAACCGTATTACTCAATCAACCAGCTTTCTGTGACAGCACAGAAAGGAAACACAACAAATGAAAATAGGTCACCTAAAAATAAAAATAACCATCTGCACTTGACACAGAACAAGGATGGGACTGAGGCCTCACTCTGAATGAGCCAAATTCATTTAAGCACTGGTTGAGGAAAATGGTGGACTAACTAGATAGATGTGATCCACCACTGTACCCCCCAACTTGCCCTCACATGTCCTTTTAAGTCTCAGTCCCCGTTGGACTCAATGACCTTCTCTGTCAGGATCTCCTGGAAGGTGGAGAGCTGCTTCATCTGTTCCGTCTGCATGGAGTGCCTCCTCATCAGTTTCTTCTTCATCTTGAAGTCTGGGCCTCTCTTGGGTGAGGCAGGGGCAACTGGAACCAGGATCTTGGGACCAGAGTGGATGGGGGAAGTGGGCTTGCCATTGGCCCGGATGTCTGGGATGGGCCGGTGGGGGTTGACATTGAGTGGGGGCAAGAACCCGGGGCGGGTGTGGGAGATGTGGTCCAAGAGGAGGGTGCCTGAGCCTCTGCGCTCCAGGAGGCCGGGGGGCCGTCTGCGCATGGTGATGGGGGAGACAGAATTGGGGATGCTCTCAAGGGACTCCCGGGAGGAGGTGGTGAGCAGAGAGAGGGGCGAGGCATTGTACTTCCTCCGCTCCACTGACACGCGCCCCGAGTCTGGAGATCCAGGGATGGACTCAGGACACAGGTGTGTGTCTGACTCATAGTGCTCCATACGGGTAAGTTTGGGGTGAGCCAGGGCGCGTAAAGCCACCGCCCCTGGTACGCCTGTATTTTCCTGAGACTCAGGCGCGGTGTTCCTGCGGTACAGGATCTGGTGCTGTTGGACCTTGTCGGCCCAGGAGGAGCTACAAAGGGCTGCACAGTCCTCTGAGCAGGATCGGTCAATGAGTTTGGGTGAGCAGGGGTCGTGTGTTTCGATGCTGTGCCGACGAGACAGGAGAGGCCTGCCAGGACCCGAGATTGACAGACCATTCATCTCAGTGATGATCCTACCGCCACCTTCCTCCTCCAGTCCACCATCAACCCCCTCCTGTGGGACCCTGCTGAGCACTGAGGGTGCTACCAGCCCCCAAGGCTCCGAGTTGAGCCTCTTCAGGAGTTTGCGGGGGGGCGGCCTTTTCTCCCCTAGGGTTCTATTGGAGGGTAGGGGTAAAGCTGATGTCAACGCAAAGCTGAAGATACTGTCCTCCTCCTCAGACTTCTCTGCTGCTGGGGAATTGGAGGTCTGGATCGCCACCTCTGAGGGCGACATGCAGGCCATGGGCGAGAGCTTGTCCACCACCCCTGGTGATGGGGGGGAGTTGAGGTACTGCTTGGTCTTCTTGGTACCCGAGGGTGACGTGTCGGTGGTGATGATGATCACCTCCTTGCCCTTGGCCTTGCAGGCGTCCAGCAGGACCTGGAGGGTGTCTCGGTCACCTCTGTTGATGGCATGGACCAGGGCGGAGGAGCCTGTGTAGTCCTTGAGGCTGGGGTCAGCTCCATTCTCTAGGAGCAGGGACACCACCTCTTTGCCCGCCTGCTCGACACAGGCATGCATCAGGGCGGTCCGCCCAGACTTGTCTGGGATGTTGGGATCGGCTCCTTTCTCCAGGAGGTAGCGCACCATCCTCTGGCGGCTCTGGGGGTCCTCGTAGCCAGCCAGGCAGGCAGCAGAGATGGGGGTCTCGCCCCGCTTGTTGCCTTCGTTGATGTAGGCGCCCCCTTCCAGGAGGAGCCGGGTCAGTCGCAGCTTGCCCTGGAAGACGGCTTTGAGGAGGGCGTTCCCCTCCGTATGGAGGGCTCCTCCATCTCCCATGGTGCCTCTGGCACCTCTTCCTCCAGTCAAACCTGCTACACCCAGCTAATTAGCTTAGCGCTGACTGGCCATCCTGAAGAGGAAGCTGGTGAACCTGTGATGAAAAACAAAGAGTTGTCAAAGAAGACTAATAGTACAATACAGACAGGCAGTGCTGAAAGGTGGTTAAGATGGTTAGTTTGTTAAGTCTGCGCATCTATCTAATGTCTAGTATGCAGCGGTACAACAGTTATACTGTATTACCAATGCAATCTCAGTGACTGCAATTGAAGCTTTTGATATGATACGTGTCTGTAAGAGCAAGACGGGGTGTTTGGATAGCCATCTCATGAGGTGAAATGACAAAAAGATGCAGCACCCATCTGGTGTAACAAAAACATTTTAGACAGTCTTTTTCAAAGGGAAAGCACTTTTTCTACTTCAAAATTGACAACATTCATGCCATGATGGGTGTATGCATGATACTGGTCCTTGACTGCACTGTGCTAAGATTGGCTTATTTTACTAACTTTCCTGGTATTCCTAAACTATAACTATGCAGAATTGAATAAAGTATGACTTTGCAGAGAATTAACTATGCATGACTTGGACTTTTTGCCTTCCCATCAGCAAAAGAGCAACTTCCCCCTGCAGAAATATGGTAATATGTAAAACATATTAAATAATTAATAATTTGGTGCTTGAAAGTGAGATTATCCAAAGATCTGCAAGTGTGAGATACAGAAAGATGAGGCAATGACTCAAACATATATTTTTTTAAATTCTAATATCCAACAGGATGTGATAAGGTGAATTGACTTGTCTAGACTTTTACATGACTACTAATACTGATTTAATTTAAAAAATTGTATTTTCTTCGACTGAAAATCAACATAATGATGTTCTTGGAATATTAATTCTACCAAACCTTCCTCTAAGTAATCTATTTGAATGATCTCAAACGATCGATTATTATCCACCAAATAGACAACAACAAAAAATCCAGCCACAGCTTTCACTGTGACCCAAGAGGAGGAGGGACTGGCTGCCTGTGGTTCACCAGTGACTCCCGACCCACCATTTGGGATCTAGTGATCTATTTGGATGGAGAGAAGGAGATGCATCTTGTGCAGAGAGAAATAAACAGCTGTCTAGCTATGAATGAGTGTCCCCCCCGTATGTCAGCTGGGATATGTAGCTCTATTCCAAGGTGATTCAACATGCCCTGTTCATGTTAATAAACAACTCTATTTCATAACCCAGGTGAACAGCGAGCACAGGGACAGACAGTGGCTATACAAACCGAAACACAGAGTGTAATCATCTGGGTATAATAGAGAAGTAGTTAGTGGTGGTTGTGGGGAAGGGAGTGGGGGGAGCCAGAATGAAGAGGGAAGATATTATTGGTTTATTTCTGTCCTTCATTCCCCCTGAGAGTAGCAATATAACCAACAACCTCATATGAAATACCTTGAGAGACTCGTGACTTCTGTTACAGCATTATTATAAGCCAGAGTCTTTCTTTGGGTGTGTTGAAACACATATTGAGACATCTAACTAACCATCCATAAGCACGCATATTATAATACACACTGTAAAAATAGAATGTCTCAAAACACCATGATTGTGTAATGAAACCATGAAAAGTAGTGCACCTAATCTGGTGGTTGGAGGGTGTTTGAATGTAAACCTAATGTAAGTGTTTTAATACACAGAATTAGTTTGACACGTGTTTTAGAGAGAGGAAACAGCACCAAAAGAGAAGGTATCTATTCTGCAGTAAACAGGACTCGAAACAACAAAATAGTGTTTTCAATATTTTCTGTTAGGGCTCCCAGTCCCTGGCAAGGTGTTGCACAACACTTGATTAAGTGGTGTTACAACACACTGTGCTTTGTTTCAAAACATCTCAGGATGATGTGTTTCAATACTCCTGCAAAGTTAAGGTTCTGTCTCCTGCAAGTTGGTGGCAGCTCAGTTGCCACTAGTTTTGGTGTTACAAAGCACTTAATTTTAACAGTGCAGCATTCACAAACACAGCTTAATTTGAGTGAGTCGGAGTCAGTCCTTACAATGGCTAGGGTTCGGTCTTTCTTTCATTCAGACTGTGCTCAATATATTCAATTACATTTCATCCATCCACCCCTTTTTATTATGGCCTATCTGCCTAAATAATTCTGTTGGGAATCAATGGCAGTTTATTAACAGTTGTGACTTTGTCATTACTGGCTCGCTGCCAGGGGACTCCGTGGGTGGAGTGGGAAGCAGTTGACAGGTGCTGAGTTGAGATGGGCTGAGGGAGAGGTTCTTTATCCTGAGAATGTGGCTACGAGGCTGCCACCTGCAGCTCTCTCTCTGTGTGTGTGTGTGTGTGTGTGTGTGTGTGTGTGTGTGTGTGTGTGTGTGTGTGTGTGTGTGTGTGTGTGTGTGTGTGTGTGTGTGCGTGTGCGTGTGTGTGTGTGTGTGCGTGTGTGCGTGGGCATCTGTGGGTCTGACACTAGTCTGCCCATGCTGAAGACCCAATCTGTTGACTGGGGCTGAAGGCAACTTAACAATCCACAATGATCTGCATCAAAGTGGATGACGATCCACAATGATCTGCATCAAGGGGATTGATGCCTTTGAAACAACGTAGTAAAGTATTATTACGGTTACTGATTGACCAACATTGTAGATTATTAGCGTTTCAGAATTACAGAGAGAGAGAGACTCTCTGTAACAGGGTACTGTCACGCCCTGACCATAGAGAGCCATTGTTTCTCTATGGTGAAGTGGGTCAGGGCGTGACTGGGGGTGATCTAGTCTATTTATTTCTATGTGGTGTTCTAAGTAAATTTTTCTATGTTGGTGATTTGTATGATTCCCAATTAGAGGCAGCTGGTAATCATTGTCTCTAATTGGGGATCATATTTAAGTAGCTGTTTTTCCCACCTGTGTTTATGGGATATTGTTTTGAGTTATTGCACGTAGCATCTCTGTAGTCACGGTTCGTTGTTAGTTTATTGTTTATTTGTTTTTGTCTTTGCTAAGTTTCACTTTCTAATAAATCATGTGGAACTCAACATCCTCTGTGCTTGGTCCGATCATTATACCAGCGAACGTGACAGGGTCAAACATTTAAGGTAGCCTTCCACAAGTTTCCCACAATAAGTTGGGTCAATTTTGTCCCATTCGTCCTGACAGAGCTGGTGTAACTGAGTCAGGTTTGTAAGCCTCCTTGCTCACACACGCTTTTTCAGTTCTGCCCACAAATTTTCTATAGGATTGAGGTCTGTGCTTTCTGATGGCCACTCCAATATCTTGACTTTGTTGTCCTTAGGCCATTTTGCCACAACTTTGGAAGTATGCTTGGGGTCAATGTCCATATGGAAGACCCATTTGCGACCAAGCTTTCACTTCCTGACTGATGTCTTGAGATGTTGCTTCAATATATCCAGATAATTTTCCTCCCTCATGATGCCATCTATTTTGTGAAGTGCATCAGTCCCTCCTGCAGCAAAGCATCCCCACAACATGATGCTGCCACCCCCATGCTTCACGGTTGGGATGGTGTTCTTCGGCTTGCAAGCCTCACCCTTTTTCCTCCAAACATAACGATGGTCATTATGGACAAACAGTTCTATTTTTGTTTCATCAGACCAGAGAGCATTTCTCCAAAAAGTACGATCTTTGTCCCCATGTGCAGTTGCAAACCGTAGTCTGACTTTTTATGGTGGTTTTGGAGCAGTGGCTTCTTCCTTGCTGAGTGGCCTTCCAGGTTATGTCGATATAGGACTCGTTTTACTGTAGATATAGATACTTTTGTACCTGTTCCCTCCAGCGTGTTGACAACGTCCTTTGCTGTTGTTCTGGGATTGATTTGCACTTTTCGCACCAAAGTACGTTCATTTCTAGGAGACAGAACGCATCTCCTTCCTGAGCGGTATGATGGCTGTGTGGTCCCATGGTGTTTATACTTGCGTACTATTGTTTGTACAGATGAACGTGGTACCTTCAAGCATTTGGAAATTGCTCTCAAGGATGAACCAGACTTGTGGCGCTCTACAATTCTTTTTTTGAGGTCTTGTCTGATTTCTTTTGATTTTCCCACGATGTCAAGCAAAGAGGCACTGAGTTTGAAGGTAGGCCTTGAAATACATCCACAGGTACACCTCCAATTGACTCAAATGATGTCAATTAGCCTATCAGATGCATCTAAAGCCATTACATAATTTTCTGGAATTTTCCAAGCTGTTTAAAGGCACAGTCAACTTAGTGTATGTAAACTTCTGACCCACTGGAATTGTGACACAGTGAATTATAAGTGAAATAATCTGTCTGTAAACAATTGTTGGAAAAATGACTTGTGTCATGCAGAAACTAGATGTCCTAACCGACTCGTCAAACTATAGTTTGTAAACAAGAAATTTGTGGAGTGGTTGAAAAACGAGTTTTAATGACTCCAACCTAAGTGTATGTAAACTTCCGACTTCAACTGTACATTTGAATATTGGTATTTTGCTCTATTATTGATTTCAATCAAATAAAATGTTATTTGTCAAATGCCGAATACAACAGGTGTAGGTAGACCTTACAGTGAGATGCTTACTTACAAGCCCTTAACCAACAATTCAGTTTTAGGAAAATAACTGTTAAGTAAAAAATAGATAAGTAATAAATTAAAATAACAAATAATGAAAGAGCAGCAGTAAAACAACAGTAGCGGGGCTATATACAGGGGGTACCGGTACAGAGTCAATGTGCGGGGGTCACAGGTTGGTTGAGGTAATTGAGGTAATATGTGCATGTAGGTAGAGTTAAAGTGACTATGCATAGATAATAAACATAGAATAGCAGTAGTGTAAAAGAGGGGGTGGGGGGTGGACAATGCAAATAGTCTGGGTAGACATTTGATTAGCTGTTTAGGAGTATTATGGCTTGGAGGTATTTTATTATTAATTTAACCTTTATTTAAGTATGCAAGTCAGTTAAGAACAAATTCTTATTTACAAAAACAGCCTACTCCATCCAAACCTGGACAACGCTGGGCCAATTCTGCACCGCCCTATGGGACTCCCAATCACAGCTGGATGTGATACAGCCTGGAATCGAACCCGCAAAACACCAGTCTCAACGTTAACAGTGAAGATGCAACTCCGGGATGCTGGCCATCTAGGCAGAGTTCCTCTGTCCAGTGTCTGTGTTATTTTTCCATCTTAATATTTAATTTTTATTGCCCAGACTGAGATATGTATTTTTCTTTACAACTCTGCCGAGAAGGCCAGCATCCAAGAGACGCCTCTTCACTCTTGACGTTGAGACTGGTGTTTTTTGCAGGTACTATTTAATGAAGCTGCCAGTTGAGGACTTGTGAGGCGTCTGTTTCTCAAACTAGACACTCTAATGTACTTGTCCTCTTGCTCAGTTGTGCACCGGGCCCTGCCACTCCTCTTTCTATTCTGGTTAGGGCTAGTTTGCGCTGTTCTGTGAAGGGAGTAGTCAATCATTTTCAAATAAATGTCATGTTCAATCAATTGAATCATATTTTGTTACTTGTAGGCTACTATCTGTAATGTATCTCAATATATTTCATGATGTGTAGTCTAACATGTGCGCAATGATGTGCCAAATTGGTGATTTAGTGCATTTTTATTGGGTAAGCATTAGAATAAGCCGCCTCAATATTTGCAGTCATAGGTGGTATCTTTATAATAGCTGATCCGTCGTCGGTATTGTAAAATAACTATAATGTTATATTAAGGTAAGAGTTTAATAGAGAAAGCTGACTCGAGAGCAGAGTTCCCTTTCTTTCGATCCAATCTGTCACGTTCCTGACCTATTTTTATGTTATTTTGATTATGTTTAGTTGGTCAGGGCGTGAGTTGGGGTGGGCATTGTATGTTGTGTGTGTTTGGTTAGTCTATGGGTGTTGTATGTGTATGGGATAGTGTTTGTTAGGTTGTCTAGTTATGTCTATGGCTGCCTAGATTGGGTCTCAATCAGAGACAGCTGTCATTCATTTGTCTCTGATTGGGAGCCATATTTAAGGTAGCCATAGGCAGTAGGCTTTTGTGGGTGTTTGTTTCCTGTGTCAGTGTTTGGACCACACAGGACTGTTTTGAGGTATGTCACGTTTGTTGTTTTGTAGTTTGTAGTGTTTTCTTGTTATTTACATTAAACATGTACAATTACCAATCCGCATCTTGGTCCGATCCATGCTCCTCCTCGTCTGAGGAGGAGAACGACTTTGACAGCCATTACACAATCAGTATCGACACATGCTTCAACGACGCACTCTGCTTGGTGTTTTGGGAAACGCATGTTACATATTCGGCTGCATCATTAAAACACTCGTAAACCTAAATGCCATCGCTGTCGGTTAACCGGCCACAGGTGTATTGTGTGGGTCTGGGCAGGTTTTTTCCCACAGTAGACGAGGGAGAGAGAGCTATCTTGTCTAAGATCTATGGACTCCAGCTCAGAGGCACTAGTCATTTCTGCCAAGATGGACCAGGAAAACAGGCACAGCGTGAGCGCTCCAGTCAGATAACGATGCTCAGCGGGTTTCATGGAGCTGCTAATCCAATATAGTTGCAGCATATGAGTCCCCGACACAGATTCCTTCCCTGAGATCTCTCAATGATTCACATCAAATGTTGTCTTGAAAAGACAGCTATTTTCTGTTTTCTTTCCCTGTCATACTGTGTTTATCTAGGCATGTCAAATGAGAAGTTTACATTTTTTACAACCAAATCTACAAAAAAAATATGTAAATACTAGGGTCCAGACAATTTTTTTGTGATTTCACAAAAAACTTACCACAAACAGCAAATCACTTCCTCATCCTTGATGTGTAGTTTTGGGCTCCGAAAAAAACATGAATGCTCCAAAAAAAAACAAATACATAATTTTAGAAACTGCAAAGCGATCAGTCTAGTGACGCAGGTCTTCAGATGTCTTACACATGAAATTGTGTAATTTCGAACTTTATCCACAACGTTAGGCTAGGGGTTATTCCATTTTGTTGCAACTCGAACGATACCTCCAAAGCCTAAATAAAGTAAACACTTGAGTAAATTAGGGATACAATGTATATTGAAAGCATGGCGTTGTCGCCCAAAACCCTATTAAGACACCATATGTTGGTACAGTATTTCATTTTTTAAAGTTACCTGTAGCAGCAGGCTACACTGAAAATGGAACTGCTTGAGAAGGCTTGAGTCTCAAAAAAGGGAATATAACATTACGGATACATCTCGGAATGACACAACTTCAGGTGTACAACATCTAAATACCTTCATTACTATACTGAGAGCTTTGCCCCCTCGTGTATTATGGGCCCCCATAATACACGAGGGTGAGGAAGTGATTTGCAGTTTGGGGTAAATTCCTCTAAAACATGTGAAATCAAAAAAATAAATTGCATGGACCCTTCTATAACATGCCATTTACATAAAAAATTGAGATTTGGTTGTAAAAAAATATTCAGGTAGAACCTGCTGCAGCTGCAAACACACACACACGCCAACTCACACAGTGCTGTCATGATTGTCGCCCCCTCTGAGCGTCCCAGTTTGACCCCTAGCTCTGGGCTGTGGAAAGGAGAGGAGCGACAGGGGGGTTGACATCGATCCACCCGCAATTTGCCAACCAGACTCCTCACTTCGCACTCCCACTCTGATAAGGGAGGCAGTAGAAGCTATTTCTGGCTGGGTAGTTTCAGCTGTAGAATGACATTTATCATCCTAGCTGCTTTCTATCACTGCAGCTTCAACTGACGTATTGCCTTAATCTAGGTAGATAGCGCATCCACTAATCCCCTAAAACCTTCTATTGTTCACGCATTACATCTTGATAATCTATTGGCAAAAACAACATATTTCAAGCACAGTACAACAGCAAAAGGTAATTGATAAGCAGTTGATTTATTTTTTATTTCATACTGTTGTTCTGTTGAGTACCTACAATAGGTATGCAGTAAATATTTATTGATATCCCTCTTAAAACATATTTCAGGCTACTCAGTCTGTTGAGTAGATTGCTATCCTTTTTGTCCAAGGACTAGTCTTTAGTCCCTAATATATCAGAGTCTGTGCTTTCCATACCCATTTCTTTCCCCATCTCTCGACAGGTCTCTTCATTATTGCTATTCCTCTCTGACCTTCAGTTTATATCCTCTCTGTTGTTTGGTTTACACACATTTATCTGTGTGACTCTGGAGCAAATGTACCTTCTCAAGGCTGGGTCTGTCTGGGTTTCCAAAACAGAGTGTGCATCTGACTGCATGCAGTGCCTTCGGAAAGTATTCAGACCATTTGACTTTTTCCACATTTTGTCATGTTACAGCCTTATTCTAAAATGTATTAAATTGTTTTTCCCCCTCATCAATCTACACGCAATACTCCATAATGACAAAGCAAAAATCTATTTACATAAGTATTCAGACCCTTTACTCAGTACTTTGTTGAATCACCTTTGGCAGTGATTACAGCCTTGATTCTTCTTGGGTATGACACTACAAGCTTGACATAACAGTATTTGGGGAGTTTCTCTCATTCTTCTCTGCAGATTCTCTCAATTTCTGTTAGGTTGGATGGGGAGCGTCGCTGCACAGCTATTTCCAGGTCTCTCCAGAGATGTTTGATTGTGTTCAAGTCCGGGCTCTGGCTGGGCCACTCAAGGACATTCAAAGACTTGTCCCGAAGCCACTCCTGCGTTGTCTTGGATGTGTGCTTAGGGTCGTTGTCCTGTTGGGAAGTGAACCAGTCTGAGGTCCTGAGCGCTTTGGAGCAGGTTTCCTTCCATCAAGGATCTCTCTCTGTACTTTGCTCCGTTCATCGTTCCCTCGATCCTGACTAGTCTCCCAGTCCCTGCCGCTGAAAAACATCCCCATAGCATGATGCTGCCACCACCATGCTTCCCCATAGGGATGGTGCTAGGTTTCCTCCAGACGTGACGCTTGGCATTCAGGCCAAAGAGTTCAATCTTGGTTTCAGCAGACAAGAGAATCTTGTTTCTCATGGTCTGACAGTCTTTAAGTGCCTTTTGGCAAACTCCAAGTGGGCTGTCATGTGCCTTTTACTGAAGACTGGCTTCTGTCTGGACACTCTACCATAAAGGCCTGATTGATGGAGTGCAGCAGAGATGTTTGTCCTTCTTGAAGGTTCTCCCATCTCCACAGGGGAACTCTAGAGCACTGTCAGAGTGACCATCAGGTTCTTGGTCACCTCCCTGACCAAGGCCCTTCTCCTCCGATTGCTCAGTTTAGCCGGGCAGCCAGCTCTAGGAAGGTGGTTCCAAACTTCTTCCATTTAAAAATGATGGAGGACACTGTGTTCTTGAGGACCTTCAATGTTGCAGAAATGTTTTCGTACCCTTCCCCAGATTTGTGCCTCGACACAATCCTGTCTCTGAGCTTTCCGGACAATTCCTTCTACCTCATGGCTGAGTTTCTTCTCTGACATGCACTGTCAACTGTGGGACCTTATATAAACAGATGTTTTCCTTTCCAAATCATGTCCAATCAATTGTCTTTACCACAGGTGGACTCCAATCAAGTTGTAGAAACATCTCAAGGATGATCAATGGAAACAGGATGCACCTGAGCTCGACTTCGAGTCTCATAGCAAAGGGTCTGAATACTTATGTAAATAAGGTATTTCAGATTTATAACAACCTGTTTTTGCTTTGTAATTATGGGGTATTGTGTGTAGATTGCTGAAGATGTTGTTTTTTTCATCAATTTTAGAATAAAGCTGTAACGTAACAAAATGTGGAAAAAGTCAAGGGGTCTGAATACTTTCCGAAGGCACTGTATGGATGTCTTAGTTAGTGTGTAAAAGCTTATGTGTGAGTATATGTACATCAATCTGTGTGTGTGTGTATTTGTACATGTAGGTGGGCAACATTATTAAAATCCCCCCCACTCCTTCCCAAAGAGCTTGTCGTTCATCATCAGACCTCTTTCTCACACACTCTCTCTCGTTCTCTCTCATTCTCTCTCTTTCTCTCCTTCACTATCAGCTCACTGACTCATTATCAGCTAATCATGCATTTCCATCTGCTCTCAGAAGAGACAGTCTCATGGCGGAGACTGTCAAGACTGAGTACTCTAGAGTAGAATAGAATATTCCTCCTATGACATGTCTGTCCCCTGGTGTGCAGTTGCACTGTGTCAAGAACTGACATCACCCCAACACCCATTATTATAATTGGCACCGTTGTACCCCCTGATCTGCCGTCCTGGTATCCCATCTCGGGTGAGTTGTGCATGTCAGAATGTGCCACACTTCCTGTTAGAAAGATGGATGTGATGGCATACAGCACTGACAGTGCCCTCAATTGGCCCTCTAGACAGATTATTCATAATTCCAGGTTTGTGGGGGTGGATGTGACCTACACCTAACCTTTCCTGTCCTGCATAGGAAGCCTGTAAGAAGCCATCCTCGTGTCATAGTTGTCTTATGCCCTTGTCCCTTAGTGAACCTACTGTTTCTGAGTAGATACTGCAGTGCTCTCTGTAACATTTACAAAACCCATAGTTCAGTAGCTATACATCTAACTGCTACAGTACATATGCTATTAATCAATATCTCTATGTGAAATACATTTAAAGATATATATAATGCAGCAGTATAATGATTATTCTCTGGAACATGAATTACAAGGGAAGTTTCTGCGTAGAATGTACATTCGTAATACAAGCAAACATCGTTTTCAAACGTTTCATATTATTGTTTCCAAGAACCTTAATCAAGTGTAAATGTATACAATTCTACAATATCATACAAGCCTAATAGCAAAAGATTCATTGAAACTCTTCGGTGAAATGTTGCAAAAAACTAACTTCAATTCTTTCCAAACTACGGTCGCTGTCCATGGTGCTGATTCGGTCGTTCTGCCGGACGCCAACCTTCCTAGAACTGAGAAAAGCAATGTAAAGGAATTCATGCTTTCAATTCAAGTTAGTGATGTTGTTGGTAATATTGAATGAAACCGAGACAGCATCCTATGTTATCATATCGGCTCCAAGAAAATCTAATTCAAAACCTGTTTCGGTGACCAATCACTACGTCAATTGGTTTTCTGACGTATTGCTTCTAATATTAAACCAGCAGGGAAGTTATACTATTCCAGGCAATTGGCCAAAAACAGTAACTGCGCCAGTAAAAAAGAAACAGCCGTTTCAATAGTCGGTTGATATAAAACATGTTTCTCCACACTGAATGTAGCCTAGCCTATACATTAGTACAGCAGAGATAATAAAATACGACCTAAGTTACATCGCTGCATGTATTGCCTCTCTCACACACATAACATGTAACTGACTGTCTGCTTCTCTTTTTGCCACATTCCATCATACGGCTGCATCTGATCTTATAGGACCAATAAGCCAAGTGACAGAATTTCATGACAATGCAGATTGGTTCATGATTTAGGTTACAGGTATTGCCTCTCAGGCAATAAATGTGCTGCTTATAATATGGAAAAAATAGTGACAGCAATTCTGAATCAGCTGAATCTATTTGCTTTTTGTAGCAGTTTATTGATTAGTCTTTGCATATAGTGAGGCTCAACAAATCTGATTACAACTGCCAAACGAATCGCGTTCGTTGCTTTGCGGGATTTTAGGCTATAGAGCATCTCTTACCTCTTACTAAAATATGGTAAGAAACAATGAATTGGAAAATCTGAATAAGTTCAGTTGAATTGCATTTTTTTTTATTGTTGGTCTTTCATCAAATTCAACTTGTTTATTTTTTTTCACATGGACTACCTAAACACTGCTCTCAGTTCATGCCGATATTGCTTTGTCAAGCCATTTGGTCATTGCATTAACCACTCATAGGAAATTATTTAATGGAATCAAATATTTATGTAATCTACAATATGCAAATGTAGCCTTCTATCACCATGCGCTGCAAACACGATTTAAGGAGGAAACATAAATCCTTACCATGGATGAAACGCGTTTAATTCAGATCCATTTAGCATATGTTTTTCCCGATATAAAAGCCAGACTTTAGTCTCTGTAATATCCCCCAGATATTGTGTTAACGTCGAGCCTCTCCCCCTCCCCCTCTTCCCCCGTATCTCTCCCGCGACCACTAGTTTAGAAGACGCGGAGCGTCGCAGCGGGGGTGGGGAGTGGGTCGCGTGGTGGGAGTGAATAGGAACGCGGTGGATATGTTGCGCCCAAACGATGCGCTATGATGATCCCTGCGCTTGACAGACAGGTAAAGAAACACGAGAGAGGGAGAGCTGCTGTATATAGACATCATGTGCAGGAACGATATGACTGTTGTTCACTCAAACAGTAGCCTATACAATGTCTTTGGTGTCTTGATAGGCCTACACGTTTCCACACAGCCTGTTATAAGAAATATCAACAAAGGATAGACTATATTTAACCCTGATTGAGCTGTAAGTATGGACTCAATATTGTCTGTTTTGTGCTTCTGACACTATTCCTGTCCTGTAACCTCAAGGGAAAATAAATAATTTATACAAGGCTCAATGGCTTGGTTGGCATAGATTTCGCTACACCCGCAATAACATCTGCTAAATATATGTATATGACCAATAAAATGTGATATGATTTAGATTTATATAGACTAATTCTGTAGAACTCAATGTCTTTTCGCACTTCTGTAGTAAGAGGTTTTGCACCTCTGCAGTAAGCACATCTATTATTTCCACTTGTGATCACAGCTAAAACTAATCTGCACCAGGGCCCCATCTTGTTGCCATATGAGTTCCTGGTTCTTTAATACGGTCATAAGAGTTCATTGCACATTTGCAGAGGAAGGAAGTGGCCCACCTATCCTTGGTGGTAGCCCATAATTAGTCACCTGCTATATAGATTAGATATTGTTTCAATGCAAAGTCAATGCAAACACCCACTTGGTGTTATAAATAGTATATTAAACTGAAACACACATTAAAGGTGTATCTGAAAAAGATAAGGGTAGGCCATCTTAAAAGCTCAAAATAAATAAGAAGCTTGCATTATTAAAGATGGAGAGGAGTAAATACGTGTACTCCCAGAGTGCATAAAATACTTATTCAGCGACTGTTGCTATTATGGAACACAGTTGCTATGGCAACTGATTTGCTGGATTCCTACAGAAACGTTCCCACGGTGACACACTCACGGAGGCAGGCACGCACACATCCTTGCAGGCAAGTTCACAGACACAGGCTGCATGCACGCAGGCACACAGAGACAGACAGACAGACAGATACACGCATGCACACACACACACACACACACACACACACACACACACATACACACACACACACACACACACACACACACACACACACACACACACACACACACACACACACACACACACACACACACACACACACACACACACACACACACACACACACACACACACACACAACGCTGTAAGGTTCTATCAGAGTGATGGTGCTCCTATCCACTGATCCCCCAAATGGGAGGGGAAACATCACCAAGTGCTTTGAGATTGTAGTTGGCTTAGGGTGACTTTGTCAAAAGCTTATTTGTCCTCCTTAAATAGATAGAAACAAGAACAACGATTAATAATAAACACCACTAGGCAGACCAAGATAAACCACCTTTACAATGTCATCAAAATTAAGTATTTTGAGCTAATGCATGCCAACCCAGCTCCCACATCAGGGAACAAATGTGGCTACTTTATGTTGTATTACACTCACTCCCCTTGGAGGTTCCTACTTGGCGCCTCAAACCGTAATGCTCATTGGATTATAACACTTTAGCCATGAAATTTAGCCATGACATTCATCTCATCGAAATGAAAGTATACTACAGCACACACACACGCACACACAGATATTGATCTCTCAGATGGAAAACAAAAGTATGTGACCATCATTTTTGGGGAGATACTGTATCTCTTTTTCGAGGTTCTGGAATGTATTCAACTCCAATACAGCAGGGGGCAGTGTAGGACAGGCTAGTCGACCCCAAGTCGCAAGAGTTCCGTAAAATGTAAACAAAATAGTGTGTGGTAAACAATAACGCCGCCCGCGTATTTGTAAACCAGCTAGTGTGATCATGTTTTAATATTTTCTTTTATATTTTAAGATTAGTAGCTAGCTATGGCTCAGAAGGTGGGAGGTCATGAATAAGTTGATATGGTTAGTTAGTAAGCACGTTGTCTGGGTGAACGATATTTTGTCATGATAAATCTGACAGCTCTAGCTAACGTCGTTATGTAGCTAATGTAACGTTAGGCGCTATTCGTTTTCTAGCAAGTTTTTACTAGCTACAGCTGTCATGTAGCTACTGTGCAACCAAGTTATCTGAGCAAGCAAGTTAATATCACTGAAGACACTAAAAGGTAAGATGGAGCAAGTCTTTGCAAGCCGCACACAACTAGATAGGTCACTTGCTGGTAGCTGTTAAAGCGGCAATCTACGATTCAAACAGCAACAACGCAGAGACCCCGCCATCCAGAGATGTTTAATAGTCACATGTACAGGGTTGCAGGTGTGATTGCAGGGTACAGTGGAAATCTTAGGCTCTGAGCTCCAACATGCAGGACTAAGTGAAATAAAACAATGAAAATTGTAATAAAAAAATAAAAAAATATTAATAGAAATATATAGCTGACTAGTGGTGAAATAGCAGGTAGCTGACTAGTAGTGAAATAGCAGGTAGCTGACTAGTAGTGAAATAGCAGGTAGCTGACTAGTAGTGAAATAGCAGGTAGCTGACTAGTAGTGAAATAGCAGGTAGCTGACTAGTAGTGAAATAGCATGTAGCTGACTAGTAGTGAAATAGCAGGTAGCTGACTAGTAGTGAAATAGCAGGTAGCTGACTAGTAGTGAAATAGCAGGTAGCTGACTAGTAGTGAAATAGCAGGTAGCTGACTAGTGGTGAAATAGCAGGTAGCTGACTAGTGGTGAAATAGCAGGTAGCTGACTAGTGGTGAAATAGCAGGTAGCTGACTAGTGGTGAAATAGCAGGTAGCTGACTAGTAGTGAAATAGCAGGTAGCTGACTAGTAGTGAAATAGCAGGTAGCTGACTAGTAGTGAAATAGCAGGTAGCTGACTAGTAGTGAAATAGCAGGTAGCTGACTAGTGGTGAAATAGCAGGTAGCTGACTAGTGGTGAAATAGCAGGTAGCTGACTAGTGGTGAAATAGCAGGTAGCTGACTAGTAGTGAAATAGCAGGTAGCTGACTAGTAGTGAAATAGCAGGTAGCTGACTAGTAGTGAAATAGCAGGTAGCTGACTAGTAGTGAAATAGCAGGTAGCTGACTAGTAGTGAAATAGCAGGTAGCTGACTAGTAGTGAAATAGCAGGTAGCTGACTAGTAGTGAAATAGCAGGTAGCTGACTAGTAGTGAAATAGCAGGTAGCTGACTAGTAGTGAAATAGCAGGTAGCTGACTAGTAGTGAAATAGCAGGTAGCTGACTAGTAGTGAAATAGCAGATAGCTGACTAGTAGTGAAATAGCAGGTAGCTGACTAGTAGTGAAATAGCAGGTAGCTGACTAGTAGTGAAATAGCAGGTCGCTGACTAGTAGTGAAATAGCAGGTAGCTGACTAGTAGTGGCTATTCAGCAGCCTGAAGGTAGAAACTATTGACCAGTCATCCAGTTCTTGCCATGATGCTCCTGTACTGCCCAAGTCTGAAGATCCCTGATGATCTTCTTGGCCTTCCTGCTACACCTGGCGTTGATTTGGTACGCAGCTGGAGGATGGTAGCCTGGTTACCAGAGAGCCATATTTCTGCCCAAAATCTGTCCACTTAAGCATATCCTTAATTATTAAGCAGGTGAGGAGTTTTTGAATGGGGGCAAATGAGATATTGAATTTAGTCAAGATAAATCTGAATTGATATTTTGATACGTGAGGCTTGATTAATCTAATATAAGTTTTGTAATGCTTAGGTTGTTAGGAGTGTACTGATCAAAGTGTGATGCACTTCCCTGTTGAAATTCGAGACGGTCTATGCATATTCATGAAGCTAGCATAGCATCTCACGCTCCATTGAATATAGGTGGTTGAGGTCAACACCCTTCATAAAATATATTTTTTTAATTATTCAAATAACAAGATGTATCCACCAAATCCGAAGAGAGGAATAGGCTAATCCTATTACATTGTTTACAAACAATGGAGTAAAAAAGCGTATCATTTGGATTGGGATGGGGTATGACAGTTGAACTTAGCTCAGGAGGCATTTATAAGTTACATTCTTCAAGAATCAGTGGGTATACACTACCGTTCAAAAGTTTGGGGTCACTTAGAAATGTCCTTGTTTTTTTAAAGAAAAGCACATTTTTTGTCCATTAAAATAACATAACAAATCCTACACTGTATTTCTGATAAATGTTAATGTTGTAAATGACCATTGTAGCTGGAAACGGCTGATTTTTAATGGAATATCTACATAGGCGTACAGAGGACCATTATCAGCAACCATCACTACAAAAGGACAAAAACGTTGTGAAGGGGAGCAATGGCTAACGCGTTAAGGAAAGAGGATACCTAGTCAGTTGCACAACTGAATGCATTCAACTGAAATGTGTCTAACACATTTAACCCAACCCCTCTGAATCAGAGAAGTGTGAGGGGCGTTAAAGGGACAACCTGTGATTGCTACATCCATTTCGGATCTATTTAATGAAGCTGCCTGTTGAGGACTTGTGAGGCGTCTGTTTCTCAAACTAGACACTCTAATGTACTTGTCCTCTTGCTCAGTTGTGCACCAGGGCCTCCCAATCCTCTTTCTATTCTGGTTAGAGACAGTTTGCTGTTCTGTGAAGGGAGTAGTACACAGCGTTGTGCGAGATCTTCAGTTTCTTGGCAATTTTTCGCATGGAATAGCCTTCATTTCTCAGAACAAGAATAGACTGATGAGTTTCAGAAGAAAGGTCTTTGTTTCTGGGCTTTTTGAGCCTGTAATGGAACTCACAAATGCTGATGCTACAAATACTCAACTAGTCTAAGGAAGGCCAGTTGTATTGCTTCTTTAATCAGAACTACAGTTTTCAGCTGTACTAACATAATTGCAAAAGGGTTTTCTAATGATCAATTAGCCTTTTAAAATGATAAACTTGGATTAGCTAACACAACGTGCCATTGGAACACATGAGTGATAGTTGCTGATAATGGGACTCTGTACGTATGTATGTAAGTATTCAATTTCTTTCAAAAACAAGGACATTTCTAAGTGACCCCAAACTTTTGAACGGTAGTGTATATCACTAATTTAACAGTCCGAAATGGATGTAGCAATCACAGGTTGTCCCTTTAACGCCCCTCACACTTCTCTGATTCAGAGGGGTTGGGTTAAATGTGTTAGACACATTTCAGTTGAATGCATTCAGTTGTGCAACTGACTAGGTATCCTCTTTCCTTAACGCGTTAGCCATTGCTCCCCTTCACAACGTTTTTGTCCTTTTGTTGTGTTGTAGCTATACCCGTTCTTGTTTAGCACTGGCTATGTGACCTTTGTTATTCACTGCTCGTTAGCTAGAGCTAATAGGGTTAGGGTTATTGTCAAATTACAGTTAACAGCAATCATATAGGTGATCATATATGGGCCAGGAGTAAAAGTAAGCTTATATAGCTTTACACAAATAGTTTGGGAAAATAGAAGTGCTATTACTCATTACTCATTGCCCATTGCATTCTTCCTCCCTTGACAGATTTACCTGCGAACCCCCCCCCACCCCACTGTGTGCTCACTCCATGGCTGGCCTGGGCCGCGGCCGAGGTCGCGGCAAGGGGTACATGAGCTTCAGTATCGAGGCAGTCGGGATTGGGAAAGGGGAGAACCTGCCCCCTTCAATTCTCCAGCCTACACCTCTGTTCCCTGTGAGTATGAGGTGATGTGACTGACCCTGTAACTGTCTCTCTTCATTTTGGATGCACCTCATTGTTGTCAAATATTGGCTTTATTCAGAGGCTATTCATAGTCTTTTTCCCAGATTTTTCTATTTGTCTAAGCAACATCCAGGGCCGACACATTTTTATGTTCAAATGTATTGAGGCCGTAAGATATGTGTTTGGTTGGGAGCAAAGAAGCCTTTTGTTGTTGTTTTAAAGACTAATATGTATGATGTTTTTTGTGCACATGTAGCCCATGGAACACAAGCCTGTCCCCTTGGTGATGGGAGAGGAAGCAGAGTACATGTTGGCACTGAAGCAGGAGTTCAGGGGAAACATGAAGACCCTACCATTTTATGTCCGTCCAGCCGTCTCCAAGAAAGGTACCTAAGCCTGGGAAGACACCATCTCTGTGTGTTAGCGATGAAAAGAGTAATTACAGACATCCAAAAGTGGCACAAATTGGACAGTCAATGTCTAGTCACTGTCAGCAGCTCCCAATTGTGTTATTTTATTAAAATGATACAAGGTTTTAGGTGATACAAGGTTTGGCTGACATTACCTAAATCAGGGGTGGAAATATTGTTCAATTATTCAATCAAGCATTCAATTATGCTTCGATAAGAACATTTGGGAGCAGCAAACGAGGCAGATGTTATAATACACAGAGGCTTTCTTTTCAAAGACATGTTTGTTCTTGTACCATGTTTAAGAAATGAATGAGCTTCTTGTCTGACTTCCAGATGTGGAGCGGTATTCTGATAAATATCAGAACAGTGAGCCGTCAGACAACACCATTGAGTGGAATCCAGGTGGGTCAGCTGCATCATACCTCCTGTTCAAAAAATGTAACTGAAAGGTGATAGAAACTACAGAACATGTATTGGAAGGAGTGCATTGTACGATCTGATTACCAGCATAACTGTTAAACAGGGATTAATAGAATCAAGGATCTAATCCTGAAGCAATATGAAATCACTCGCTACGCCACCCCAGAGATGTCAGCCACAATGGAGTGTGAACGGTCCTGATTGAAACTGTCAGGTGACCCAAAGCGTGTCAAATGGGAGAAATTGAGCTGTCGCTCACAATTAGTCTGCTGAATAGAGGCTGATTGGGAAAAACGGATGTGAACCAACATTCCATCATTTTGACAAGGTAATTGCTGTGTAAAAACAGTATTGTAGCACCTGTGTGTCTACTGATTGGTTTTGTTATATTTTTGTTTTTTAACATCAGACTGGAAAAGGCTACCCAAAGAGCTTCGAATTCGTGTCAAGAAGGCCCTAAAAGAGAGTAAGTGGATGATACAGTGTTGTTTTATACCTCACATTGACTGACTGGACATTTTTGTGAGTAATACAGATTCACTATGAAAACCCACCCACCATGTGATCACAGAAGACTATTGTAATACATTGTTTTTAAACAAATCCATTCGTTTTGCAGTTCTGTTTAGTTTGCTTCCTGCAGGACTTGTTGACATGTACTGTCTGGCGAATCACCAGTCTCTTTCATAGCATATTGCTCCCACATGATTTTTTTCCTTCCTATTGGCTGGGCGGAGTGCTGAAGAGAGAGGTGTCTTCAGAAGAACACTGTTTCTGACTGCTTGTGTCTCCCTAGAGACATGAATGCATCAATTTGCCCTTCTGCTTTGAACAGAAGGATAAGATAAAGTCACTGCTGGTTACTGACAATGACAATACTGCCTGACTTATACATAAATGATCTGCCCTTTTCTATTATGGGATAAATATAGCTTTTGGTTGAATGGCCTTTTAAATGAAAGGAGAGGATGGGGAATAGATAGAGGGAGTTGGTTTTCACTAATGATTGGCTTTTGTCCCTTTTCGTCTGTTACAGACACTTCTCTTAGTTTGGATACACCAGTGGACCCCAAACCCAGCAAAAAGACCCGGGTGGACAAAGAGGAGATCATCCATAAACTAGAGGTGGGAATAGTAGGTATTTAGCCAGTACATCAGACATTAACTCCATAGTCTGTATTCTATTGACCTTTACCACATCTATAGGCATGTAACACAACTCAATCTCAGCACACTAGATGAAGGGAAATGTTTCATGCTGTTAAACCTCAAACTTAATGTAAGCCTGGTGTGTTATTTTACTATCAATGTTCCTTTTCTTTTAGTTTATTTTGTATTAATTTGTGTCATATTTCAGACATTAGAGGAGGAAGTGACCTCAGATGAAGAGGAAGGGGAGAAGAAGAAGCAGGAGGAAGAGCAGCAAGATGGGGAGGAGGAATATGATGAAGAAGAGTTTGAAGAGGTAAGCATCTGTAGCCAATGTTAAATGGCTAGCTAGTAAGCGGTGTGCGCTAGTAGCGTTCAATCGGTGACGTCACCCACTCTGAGACCTGAAGTAGTTGTTTCCATTGCTCCGCAGTGACAGGTAACGATGCTTCCTGGGTGGCAGTTGTTGCTTTGTTCAGATGGTCCCAGGTTAGGGCAAGGAGAGGGACGGACGCAAAACTGTTATACATCCAAGCTCTTTCTTACTTTTTTAATCTGGTCCCATGCCCCCCACAACCTCAGTGAGAGAATATCCTTACTAGAGACAATTTCCCTGATACATTTTCCAGTGACACCAATGCATGATTTAACAGAAAGTGAGCGTTGCAAACACAGTTCACAAGGTCGGAATGAGCTCATACGTAGCATTTTTTCCCACTCTGATTGTGTTCCCTCAGGAGACAGACTATATCATGTCGTACTTTGACAATGGAGAGGAGTTCGGAGGGGACAGTGATGACAACATGGATGAGGCCATTTACTGATACTTTGAAAAACAACAACGACAGAGCATTGAGCATGCCTAGGACCCAAGAGTCCTGGGAAAATATATGTGACACTCCAGAACTGAGAGAGACTCCAAAGCTGAGAGAATGTGCTGTTGTTCTTAGGTCCATCTTGTATACATGGCCTGAAATGATCTTAACTCGACACTTGAATCTTCAAAATAACCCAGGATTCAGTCAGTTCCTGACTTAAAAAATAATTTCAGCAGAAGAAGCAGGTTGCACAGTTCAAACCTGCACTAGTTTTAAATGGCTCTTAAGTGTGGTGGTGTTATGGAGAGAGAAGTATGTCAATCTTCATAAGCCGACATCTTTTCTCCTAACACCAATTATAGTATTATTTCTTAGAAGGTTTTTATCCAATTATAGAAATGTTAAAGAACTTTGAAGATATACAATTAAGGTGTTTAACACACCAATTTTAATGTTATGTTGTTTTATGTAGTTTATATGTAGTTTTAAAAAGTTATGTTTTGTAAAACTTTTATATCCATGTAATATCCCAAGGTTGTTTGTTATGAAAGAGGATTTTAGTTAACTTGAAATTCTGAGAGAATAAATGGCAGCTAATTTGTAAACCAGGCAGTTTTATTTTCTATGCTACACAAACCGTTTTCCTACTAGAAGCTGTACTAGTTCACCATATGTCGCATGATAATACTTATTTCACACCAATAGGTGGCGTAGTGCTGAAAGTTGAAGCAGCACACACAAAGTTATCAGCAATATGCCATGCTCAGTCAATACACATATTTACATAACAACTGATGTTTTCTGACCATAATTTTCTATTTTCTGACCGCTATTTGCTGACAAGAATCAAAGCTCGTATATGTACAGTGAGCACATTTACGATATATATACTTATAGTACACAAAATATATACTGTACATTCCCCCACCTTGGTGTTCCAATAGATATGCAGTGTTCTTTTATTCAGGAATGTGATGGATTGTTATGGTATGAGAAAGCTTTGGATTTCATGTCAGCAGGCTTGGAAACACAGACAAATCAATGCAGCAGTGTCTGCTTCAAGAGAGCACCTTGCTAATCTGATTTGTTCAGACACATTTTCATGTATCACTGTGCAGGGTGATGCACTAAAAGGTAGAAGCAGTAGGCTGTAAATGCTAAAAAAATGGTGCAGTTTATTAATTCAATACAAAGTCATTTAAAAGACGTGGAAGTGAAGAGGACACACACACACATTGCTAAGGTTTGCACTGACCCAGCAGTTTCTAAGGGTTTCACTTTATAGCTACAGCTATCCTTACTGTAAGCGTACTGTAGTTATACACTCACTGTTTATTAGGTACACCCATCTAGTACCGGGTCGGACCCCTCTTCGCCTCCAAAACATACTGAATTC
Source organism: Salvelinus alpinus (assembly GCF_045679555.1). NCBI lineage: Eukaryota > Metazoa > Chordata > Actinopteri > Salmoniformes > Salmonidae > Salvelinus > Salvelinus alpinus. The sequence goes on along the minus strand of NC_092120.1, from coordinate 9,939,530 downwards.
TTCGGGGAATTCTACAAGGTGTCGGAAACGTTCCACAGGGATGTTGGTCCATGCTGATGCGATGGCATCACACAGTTGCTACAGATTGGACGGCGGTACATTCCTGCTGGCAACAAGTCCGTTCCATCTCGTCCCAAAGATGCTCTATTGGATTGACAATGGTGACTGTGCAAGCCACTCAAGTAAACTGAACTCGTTGTCATGTTCCAGCAGATGTTTTACCACTCCTCAATGGTCCAGTGTTGGTGATCGCGTGCCCACTGGGACTGCTTCTTGTTCTTAGCTGTGGAACCCGGTGTGGTCGTCTGCTGCAATAGCCCGTCCATTACAAGGATCGACGAGTTGTGAGTTCCGAGATGCCGTTCTGCACACCACTGTTGTACTGTGCCGTTATTTGTCTGGCCCGCCTGTTAGCTTGCATGATTCTTGATGTTCTCCTCCGACCTCTCATCAACGAGCTGTTTTCACCCACAGGACTGCTGCTGACTGGATGTTTTTTTGTTTGTCGCACCATTCTCGGTAAACCCTAGACACTGTCGTGCGTGAAAAGCCCAGGAGGGTGGCCGTTTTCATAGATACTGGGTTCGGCGCGCCTGCCACCGACGATCATTCCACGTTGAAAGTCACATAGGTAACTCTTTTTGCCCATTCTAACGTTCAATCGAACAGTAACTGAATGCCTTGATGCCTGTCTGCCTGCTTTATATGACAGGCCCCGGCCACTTGACTCACTGTCTGTAGGAGCGATCCATTTTCATGAACGGGGTGGTCAACATAATAAACTGTCCGGTGAGTGTATAACTTAGCATCTGCTTGTAAGTTTATTTTAAACTTTGTTGATCTGCTGTAGAGAAGCCTGAAGCACGTTGTCGTCCCTGTGCAGTACATCTCTCTCACACACACACACTATGATTCTGTGTACTGTGCTCAGCTTTCTAAAAGTCAAATGTCTGTTTTCAGACAGTGCAGTAACCAGTCTTAAGCTTTGGACAGTCATGTACTTGCTTCACTATGCCTGAACAGAGGCTCAATGTGCAGTAAGAGTATTATTCCTCTTTCATGACTCCCAATTAGTCAGCATAATAACATTTGAGGTTTTATGCCTTCACTGTAAATCTACTGGACCCTGGACATCATCCGTGTGGCAGTGCTTCAGGCAGGGCCTCATCTCCTTATTTGACTTTTACATTTACACGGCAGGACCAGGTGGTGGGCTCTTCCAGTAGCTTCCTGCCACTGTCCTCAACCAACATCTGCATTCTGTTTCTCAATGCCACCTGCCTCTCTCATGGCATATGCTATTGTATAGTAATTTCAGGTACTCCTCTATGAATAGTGTGCATCACTGTACAGGCCTTATTTCTGTGTTCATTTCACAACCAATAATGTTCATATCAAGTTTGTTACACAGAAGCTTAGGTCCCCTGTCTCTTGCTCAGTGCAAATACCAAGGCATTGAAATAAGAAAGGTATTCCAATGGCATTTGCATGAAATTACATTGGCACAATTTACTTATCAAGTTTGATGTATTATGATTATTCAAGTCAAATGTTTTGTGTCTAGGGTGCAACTCTGGAATATTGAGCCCAGGCAAGGTGGTATCTGATCTGCTGTTGAACGTCTCACTCACCCAATCCTGCCTATCCCATAGAGGGGCAAAATGATAAGTGATGTGTGGCGACTGTGCTGCCTGTCCTCCAAGGAGCTGGGACTAATATAATCCTTCTCTACAGGAGTACTCATTCAGAAACACAAATCCGTGTGATTGTGACTGAGACAAACTGTCTATCCAATTAAATATAATTGAGAGTTGTGTTGGTGGATTCCCATCTGAGCAAAGGATATGTAATCAGTCTCTTTATCTATCGACCCGTTTGAGTTTTGGGTCGTGCCATTTTGCCTTTAGCATGCTTCTAGTATTTTATGATTCAGGTTCTTGAAATCTGACGGGAGCTACTTGGTAAATGACAGTCATGATACCCTATTCAAAGAGGCCTTTGTCCTGAAGACTGCTTCCTCAAAAGGGGTTTGGAACATGTTGTAACCTACTTGACTGGGCTCAAGGAGTCAGCACTCGGCAGCAACTGTGCGATCACTCTCCCATAGGAGTGGGTTCTGAGAAAGGACTGTAGCTTTGATGTGAAGGCTGAAGGATGCTTCTGATGAAAGGGCTATTGTGACAGCACAATGCTATTCAGACAGGGGTGTTCAGATCAAGTTATGGCTTGAATGGGTTTACATCACTAACGGCTGAGGGAGTGCAATTTGAGGACCCTTACAAAAAACAAGTTCCAAGTAGGTCAACAGAAATGGAGAGCAGGAGGAGTGTGAAGAAAAACTTCCCATATTATGGTTACAGAAAACCCTGTTGTCAAAGCTACTTATTTCTGAGAGGTCTGCCTGGAATAGATAGTCTGCGCAATTCATTCCAAGAAACCGAGCTGAGGCTAAGTACTGTGGCAGATTACTCACTGCCACTGAACATGGGCTGAAACCAGAGCTGATGAGAAGGAGAGTCCAGGGAAGAGGGGGGATAAAAAGGTTACTGTATAAATGCATCTGGGGTGGTTGACAGTACCCTTGACTTTTATACACTTATCAGGACTTTACAGAAGCCATTTCAAAGGTTCTCTGTGGCTCTTCCTGGATTTTACTCAATCATTCTCATATTTTTTTTAACCTGACCATAGTATCATCATGAGTCAAGTCAAACTAGATGATAGGTGATGCCTAGTCCATTTAACATAAACTCAGCAAAAAAAGAAACGTCCTCTCACTGTCAACTGCGTTTATTTTAAGAAAACTTAACATGTGTAAATATTTGCATGAACATAACAAGATTCAACAACTGAGACATAAACTGAACAAGTTCCACAGACGTGACTAACAGAAATGGAATATTGTGTCCTTGAACAAAGGGGGGTTCAAAATCATTAAGTACTGCAGTGCATCTCCTCATGGACTGCACCAGATTTGCCAGTTCTTGCTGTGAGATGTTACCCCACTCTTCCACCAAGGAACCTGCAAGTTCCCAGACAGACATTTCTGGGGGGAATGGCCCCAGCCCTCACCCTCCGTGCTCAATGAGATTGAGATCCGGGCTCTTCACTGGCCATGGCAGAACACTGATATTCCTGTCTTGCAGGAAATCACTCACAGAACGAGCAGTATGGCTGGTGGCATTGTCATGCTGGTGGGTCATGTCAGGATGAGCCTGCAGGAGGGTACCACATGAGGGAGGAGTATGTCTTCCCTGTAACGCACAGTTTTGAGATTGCCTGCAATGACAGAGTACAGGCCTCTGTGTAACGTTCATTCCTTCGACGATAAGCGCAAATCCGACCATCACCCCTGGTGAGAAAAAACTGCGACTCGTCAGTGAAGAGCACTTTTTGCCAGTCCTGTCTGGTCCAGCGACGGTGGGTTTGTGCCCATAGGCGACGTTGTTGCTGGTGATGTCTGTTGAGGACCTGCCTTGCAACAGGCCTACAAGCTCTCAGTCCAGTCTCTCTCAGCCTATTGTGGACAGTCTGAGTAATGATGGAGGGATTGTGCGTTCCTGGTGTAACTCGGGCAGTTGTTGTTGCCACCCTGTACCTGTCCCGCAGGTGTGATGTTCGGATGTACCGATCCTGTGCAGATGTTGTTACACGTGGTCTGCCACTGCGAGGACGATCAGCTGTCCGTCCTGTCTCCCTGTAGTGCTGTCTTGGGTGTCTCACAGTACGGACATTGCAATTTATTGCCCTGGCCACATCTGCAGTCCTCATGCCTCCTTGCAGCATGCCTAAGGCACGTTCATGCAGATGAGCAGGGACCCTGGGCATCTTTCTTTTGGTGTTTTTCAGAGTCAGTAGAAAGGCCTCTTTAGTGTCCTAAGGTTTCATGACTGTGACCTTAATTGCCTACCGTCTGTAAGCTGTTAGTGTCTTAACAACCGTTCCACAGGTGCATGTTCATTAATTGTTTATGGTTCATTGAACAAGCATGGGAAACTGTTTAAACCCTTTACAATGAAGATCTGTGAAGTTATTTAAATTTTAACGAATTATCTTTGAAAGACAGGATCCTGAAAAACTTTTTAAAACTTAGAGCTCATAACAAAAGACAGATGGGTTTGACAACGTCCCGACAAAAGTTGCGCTCAACCCTGAGACAAAATGCAATGCAAATAGTCTGGGTAGCCATTTGATTAGTGTGATAGAAAAATTTGGTATTCACCTTATTTGTTGGATATGTAACAATTATTTACTTAACAAACAGTAAGATATTTCTGTCCTGCTAATACTGTGTTTTATGGTCTCCACTCCAGCACCCTGCAGCTTATCTGGGCATATGGCTGTAGCTTTAGCTGGCAATGACTTGGTGATAAAAACCTAAAAGCTGGCATTCCATACACAAGATGTGGTGTGTGTGACCTGAGATAGAGAGAGCCTGGAAGAGTTTAGAACAATGCCCCATTGTCTCATCTTCCTGGCATTTGGGAAACTATGTCGGGTTGGGGGTAAAACACCATTCTGTGTAGATAACAAAGGTGGCTTGTGGGAGATTTTTTAAGCATTTTTAGGTCCAATATAATATCCGTAGACTCTCAGTCTAGCAGTCAAGACTGTTGGGCTGACGGTTTCATTATTGCAATAATTAATCGATATTAAATAAAGATGATTGTTTGAAGAAATGACCAAGTCTCTCTCAGTACTACATTTCCACGAAATTAGCTGTTCAGGAGTCTTATGGCTTGGGGGTAGAATAAGTCTTTTGGACCCAGACTTGGTGCTCCGGTACCGCTTGCTGTGCGGTAGCAGAGAGAACAGTCTATGACTAGGGTGGCTGGAGTCTTTGACAAGTTTTAGGGCCTTCCTCTGACACCGCCTGGTATCGAGGTCCTGGATGGCGGGAAGCTTGGCCCCAGTGATGTACTGGGCCATACACACTACCCTCTGTAGCAGTGTCAGTTGCCATACCAGGCAGTGATGCAACCAGTCAGGATGCTCTCGATGGTGCATCTATATCACTTTTTGAGGAGCTGAGGACCCATGCCAATTCTTTTCAGTCTCCTGAAGGGGAATAGGCATTGTCGTGTCCTCTTCACGAGCTTCTTGGTGTGTTTGGACCATGATAGTTTGTTGTTGATGTGGACACCAAGGAACTTGAAGCTTCTCAACCTTCTCCACTACAGCCCTGTCAATGAGAATGGGGGCATGCTCGGTCCTCCTTTTCTTGTAGTCCACAATCATCTCCTCTGTCTTGATCACATTGAGAGAGAGGTTGTTGTCCTGGCACCACACGGCCAGGTCTCTCACCTCCTCCCTATAGGCTGTCTCATCGTTGTCCGTGATCAGGCCTACCACTGTTGTGCCATCGGCAAACTTAATGATGGTGTTGAAGTCGTGCCTGGCCATGAGGTCATGAGTGAACAGGGAGTACAGGAGGGGACTGAGCACGCACCCCTGAGGGGCCCCCGTGTTGAGGATCAGCATGGCGGATGTGTTTTTACCTACCCTTACCACCTGGGGGCGGCCCTTCAGGAAGTCCAGGATCCAGTTGCAGAGGGAGGTGTTTAGTCCCAGGGTCCTTAGCTTAGTGATGAGCTTTGAGGGCACTATGGTGTTGAACGCTGAGCTGTAGTCAATGAATAGCACTCTCACAGGTGTTCCTTTTGTGCAGGTGGGAAAGGGCAGTGTTGAGTGCAATAGAGATTGCATCATCTGTGGATCTGTTGGGGCGGTATACAAATTGGAGTGGGTCTAGGGTTTCTGGGATTATGGTGTTGATGTGAGCCATGACCAGCCTTTCAAAGCACTTCATAGCTTCAGACGTGAGTGCTATGGGTCAGTAGTCATTTAGGCAGGTTACCTTAGTGTCCGTCGGCACAGGGACTATGGTGGTCTGCTTGAAACATGTTGATATTACAAACTCAGTTAGGGACAGGGTGAAAATGTCAGTGAAGACACTTGCCAGTTGGTCAGCGCATGCTCAGAGTACACGTCCTGGTAATCCGTCTGGCCCTGCAGCCTTGTGAATGTTAACCTGTTTAAAGGTCTTACTCACATCGGCTATGGAGAGTGTGATCACACAGTCTCTCTGAACAGTTGATGCTCTCATGCATGTTTCATTGTTACTTGCCTCGAAACGAGCATAGAAGTCATTTAGCTCGTCTGGTAGGCTCATGTCACTGGGCAGCTTGCGGCTGTGCTTCCCTTTGTAGTCTGTAATAGTTTGCAAGCCCTGCCACATCCAACGAGCATCAGAGCCGGTGTAGTACGATTCAATCTTAGTCCTGTATTGACACTTTGTCTGTTTGATGGTTTGTTGGAGGGCATAGCGGGATTTCTTATAAGCTTCCGTGTTAGAGTCCCGCTCCTTGAAAGCGGCAGCTCTACCCTTTAGCTCAGTGCGGAAGTTGCCTGTAATCTATGGCTTCTGGTTGGGATATGTACGCACAGTCACTGTGGGGACGACATCATCGATGCACTTATTGATGAAGCCAGTGACTGATGTTGTGTACTCCCCAATGCCATCGGAAGAATCCCGGAACATATTCTAGTCTGTGCTAGCAAAACAGTCCTGTAGCTTAGCATCTGCTTCAGCTGACCACTTTTTTATTGACCGAGTCACTGGTGCTTCCTGCTTTAGTTTTTGCTTGTAAGCAGGAGGATAGAATTATGGTCAGGTTTGCCAAACGGAGGGTGAGGGAGAGCTTTGTACGCGTCTCTGTGTGTGGAGTAAAGGTGGTCTAGAGTTTTTTTTCCCTCTGGTTGCACATGTAACAAGCTGGTAGAAATGAGGTAAAACAGATTTAAGTTTCCCTGCATTACAGTTCCCGGCCACTAGGAGCACCACCTCTGGATGAGCGTCTTCCTGTTTGCTTATGGCCGTATGCAGCTCATTGAGTGCGGTCTTAGTGCCAGCATCGGTTTGTGGTGGTAAATAGTGTGGTCTACAGCTTATCATGAGATATTCTACCTCAGGCGAGCAAAACCTCAAGACTTCCTTAGATTTTGTGCACCAGCTGTTGTTTATAAATATACATAGACCGCCACCCCTTGTCTTACCAGAGGCAGCTGTTCTATCCTGCCCAAAAAGTGTAAAACCCGCCAGCTGTATGTTATTCATGTCGTCGTTCAGCCACAGCTCGGTTTTTGAAGGAACTCGGCAGGTAGGTTGGCCCAAACATCTTGGAGAACTAACCACAGTTCTTCTGTGGATTTAGGAAGCCTCAGGTGCTTCTCTCGCTTCATGTAATCCAGGACAGACTTAATGATGTTGAGATCACGGCTCTGTGGGGGCCATACCATCACCCCAACTCCATTTGCAAAAATGCAGCCCCAAACTTGCAAGGAACCTTCACTATGCTTCACTGTTGCCTGCAGACCCTCAATCGTGTACCGCTCTCCAGCCCTTCGACGAACAAACGTCCTTCTGCTACAGCCAAATATTTCAAATTTTGACTCATCAGTCCAGAGCACCTGCTGTCATTTTTCTGCACCCTAGTTCCTGTGTTTCCGTACATAGTTGAGTCGCTTGGCCTTGTTTCCACGTCGGAGGTATGGCTTTTTGGCCGCAAGTCTTCCATGAAGGCAACTTCTGACCAGACTTCTCCGGACAATAGATGGATGTACCAGGGTCCCACTGGTAAGCATGAAGTGTCTCTCATCTGCTGCAGTAAGTTTCCTTGGCCGACCACTGCGTCTACGGTCCTCAACATTACCCGTTTCTTTGTGCTTCTTCAAAAGAGCTTAGACAGCACATCTGGAAACCCCTGTCTGCCTTGAAATTTCTGTCTGGGAGAGACCTTGCTGATGCAGTATAACAACCTTGTGTCTTGTTGCTGTGCTCAGTCTTGCCATGGTGTATGACTTTTGACAGTAAACTGTCTTCAGCACCCGCAGTCGGATCCTTACAAGGCACCCAGACCTACGTCCCCGATATCTCCGTCTCTTTCTCCTGCCGAATGACTGGGATGAGGGCCTTGTTGGGTGTCTGAAGTAAATCCTTTGCGTCCGACTCGTTAAATAAAAAATCTTCTTCCAGTACGGGGTGAGTAATCGCTGTCCTGATATTTAGAAGCTCTTTTACGTCATAAGAGACGGTGGCAGAAACATTATGTACAAAATAAGTTACAAATAACACGAGAAAAACATACACAATAGCACAATTGGTTAGCGGACCGTAAAATGGCAGCCATCTCCTCCGGTGCTATTATCAAACACCCCACTTGTCTATTGTTGTCATGTTTTGTCTTTGATCTTCATGTCTTGTCCCTGTGCTTCCCTCTGCTGGTCTTATTAGGTTCTTTCCCTCTTTCTCTCTCTCTCTCCTCCTCCCTCTCTCCCTCTCCCGCTCTCTCTCTCTATCGTTCCGTTCCTGCTCCCAGCTGTTTCTCATTCTCCTAACGACCTCATTTACTCTTTCACACCTGTCCCCTATTTTTGCCCTCTGATTAGAGTCCCTATTTCTCCCTCTGTTTTCCGCTTCTGTCCTGGTCGGATTTCTGTTTGATGTTTGCTGTTCCTGTGTCCTTGTTCCGCCCTGTCGTGTTCTTTGCCTTCTTCAGATGCTGCGTGTGAGCAGGTGTCTATGTCAGCTACGGCCAGTGCCTTCCTGAAGCGACCTGCAGTCTGTGGTCGCGTCTCCAGTCGTTCCTCTCTATTGACGAGAGGATTTCAGTTCCTGTTTTGGATTGACCATTGATAATATCCAGGAGAATCATTATTTGTTTAAGACTGGAATAAAGACTCTGTTTCTATTACGTCGCTTTTGGGTCCTCATTCACCAGCATAACAGAAGAATCCGACCACGAATGGACCCAGCGACTACGGATTCTCGCAACACTGCCGTCGAGATCCAGGGAGCAATGCTCGGCAGACACGAGCAGGAATTGTCTGCTGCTCGTCATGCCGTTGAGACCCTGGCCGCTCATGTCTCCGATCTCTCAGGACAGTTTCAGAGTCTTCGTCTCGTGCCACCAGCTACTTCCTGGTCTTCCGAGTCTCCGGAGCCTAGGGTTAATAACCCACCATGTTACTCTGGGCAGCCCACTGAGTGTCGCTCCTTTCTCACCCAGTGTGATATTGTGTTCTCTCTCCAGCCCAACACATACTCTGGAGAGAGAGCTCGGATCGCTTACGTCATATCACTCCTTACTGGTCGGGCTCGGGAGTGGGGCACAGCTATCTGGGAGGCAAGGGCTGAGTGTTCTAACGTTTATCAGAACTTTAAGGAGGAGATGATACGGGTTTTTGATCGTTCAGTTTTTGGGAAGGAGGCTTCCAGGGCCCTGGCTTCCCTATGTCAAGGTGATCGATCCATAACGGATTACTCTATAGAGTTTCGCACTCTTGCTGCATCCAGTGACTGGAACGAGCCGGCGTTGCTCGCTCGTTTTCTGGAGGGACTCCACGCTGAGGTTAAGGATGAGATTCTCTCCCGGGAGGTTCCGTCCAGCGTGGACTCTTTGATTGCACTCGCCATCCGCATAGAACGACGGGTAGATCTTCGTCACCGAGCTCGTGGAAGAGAGCTCGCGTTAACGGTGTTTCCCCTCTCCGCATCTCAACCATCTCCTCCCATCGGCTCAGAGACTGAGCCCATGCAGCTGGGAGGTATTCGCATCTCGACTAAGGAGAGGGAACGGAGAATCACCAACCGCCTTTGCCTCTATTGCGGTTCTGCTGGACATTTTGTCATGTCATGTCCAGTAAAAGGCCAGAGCTCATCAGTAAGCGGAGGGCTACTGGTGAGCGCTACTACTCAGGTCTCTCCATCAAGATCCTGTACTACCTTGTCGGTCCATCTACGCTGGACCGGTTCGGCTGCTTCCTGCAGTGCCTTGATAGACTCTGGGGCTGAGGGTTGTTTTATGGACGAAGCATGGGCTCGGAAACATGACATTCCTCTCAGACAGTTAGGGAAGCCCACGCCCATGTTCGCCTTAGATGGTAGTCCTCTCCCCAGTATCAGATGTGAGACACTACCTTTAACCCTCACAGTATCTGGTAACCACAGTGAGACCATTTCCTTTTTGATTTTTCGTTCACCTTTTACACCTGTTGTTTTGGGTCATCCCTGGCTAGTATGTCATAATCCTTCTATTAATTGGTCTAGTAATTCTATCCTATCCTGGAACGTTTCTTGTCATGTGAAGTGTTTAATGTCTGCTATCCCTCCTGTGTCTTCTGTCCCCTCTACTCAGGAGGAACCTGGTGATTTGACAGGAGTGCCGGAGGAATATCATGATCTGCGCACGGTCTTCAGTCGGTCCAGAGCCAGCTCCTTTCCTCCTCACCGGTCGTATGATTGTTGTATTGATCTCCTTCCGGGGACCACTCCCCCTCGGGGTAGACTATACTCTCTGTCGGCTCCCGAACGTAAGGCTCTCGAGGATTATCTGTCTGTTTCTCTCGACGCCGGTACCGTGGTGCCTTCTTCCTCTCCCGCCGGAGCGGGGTTTTTCTTTGTTAAGAAGAAGGACGGTACTCTGCGCCCCTGCGTGGATTATCGAGGGCTGAATGACATAACGGTTAAGAATCGTTATCCGCTTCCCCTTATGTCGTCAGCCTTCGAGATTTTGCAGGGAGCCAGGTGCTTTACTAAGTTGGACCTTCGTAACGCTTACCATCTCGTACGCATCAGAGAGGGGGACGAGTGGAAAACGGCGTTTAACACTCCGTTAGGGCATTTTGAATACCGGGTTCTGCCGTTCGGTCTCGCTAATGCTCCAGCTGTCTTTCAGGCATTAGTTAATGATGTACTGAGAGACATGCTGAACATTTTTGTTTTCGTTTACCTTGACGATATCCTGATTTTTTCACCGTCACTCGAGATTCATGTTCAGCACGTTCGACGTGTACTCCAGCGCCTTTTAGAGAATTGTCTCTACGTGAAGGCTGAGAAGTGCGCCTTTCATGTCTCCTCTGTCACATTTCTCGGTTCTGTTATTTCCGCTGAAGGCATTCAGATGGATCCCGCTAAGGTCCAGGCTGTCAGCGATTGGCCCGTCCCTAAGTCACGTGTCGAGTTGCAGCGCTTTCTCGGTTTCGCTAATTTCTATCGGCGTTTCATTCGTAATTTCGGTCAAGTGGCTGCCCCTCTCACAGCTCTGACTTCTGTCAAGACTTGCTTTAAGTGGTCCGGTTCCGCCCAGGGAGCTTTTGATCTCCTCAAGAAGCGTTTTACATCCGCCCCTATCCTTGTTACTCCTGACGTCACTAAACAATTCATTGTCGAGGTTGACGCTTCAGAGGTGGGCGTGGGAGCCATTCTGTCCCAGCGCTTCCAGTCTGACGATAAGGTCCATCCTTGCGCTTACTTTTCTCATCGCCTGTCGCCATCGGTTCATTGGTCCGTTCCGTGTCTCTCAGGTCGTCAATCCTGTCGCTGTGCGACTGTTTCTTCCGCGACATCTTCGTCGCGTCCACCCTGTCTTCCATGTCTCTTGTGTCAAGCCTTTTCTTCGCGCCCCCGTTCGTCTTCCCCCCCCCCCCCCGTCCTTGTCGAGGGCGCTCCTATTTACAAGGTACGGAAGATCATGGACATGCGTTCTCGGGGACGTGGTCACCAGTACTTAGTGGATTGGGAGGGTTACGGTCCTGAGGAGAGGAGTTGGGTTCCATCTCGGGACGTGCTGGACCGTTCGTTGATTGATGATTTCCTTCGTTGCCGCCAGGGTTCCTCCTCGAGTGCGCCAGGAGGCGCTCGGTGAGTGGGGGGGTACTGTCATGTTTTGTCTTTGATCTTCATGTCTTGTCCCTGTGCTTCCCTCTGCTGGTCTTATTAGGTTCTTTCCCTCTTTCTCTCTCTCTCTCTCCTCCTCCCTCTCTCCCTCTCCCGCTCTCTCTCTCTATCGTTCCGTTCCTGCTCCCAGCTGTTTCTCATTCTCCTAACGACCTCATTTACTCTTTCACACCTGTCCCCTATTTTTGCCCTCTGATTAGAGTCCCTATTTCTCCCTCTGTTTTCCGCTTCTGTCCTGGTCGGATTTCTGTTTGATGTTTGCTGTTCCTGTGTCCTTGTTCCGCCCTGTCGTGTTCTTTGCCTTCTTCAGATGCTGCGTGTGAGCAGGTGTCTATGTCAGCTACGGCCAGTGCCTTCCTGAAGCGACCTGCAGTCTGTGGTCGCGTCTCCAGTCGTTCCTCTCTATTGACGAGAGGATTTCAGTTCCTGTTTTGGATTGACCATTGATAATATCCAGGAGAATCATTATTTGTTTAAGACTGGAATAAAGACTCTGTTTCTATTACGTCGCTTTTGGGTCCTCATTCACCAGCATAACAATTGTACATTCAACATATTCTTTCAAACCTTAGTGGTGATGGTGAATGTGCCGTGTAAAGAACGTGTTGCCCATATGAGACAGACGCTAGAGCCACAGTTCCATGGCACGAACTGTGTGTTATATGAGCTCATGACTAGTACATTGGGACTTCACTGACCTGTTAAATATGGCATATATACTGAGTGTCTCAGTTTCACTGCTTGGGGTCATGACCCTGCCCCAAATGCTGTAGCTCAGTAATTACAACACAACATTGGTACAGAATGATTGTGACAAGTAAAGTATTACGCTCATAACATTCGAATGATAGGTACGGTTATTGAAACCAATCAGCATGCAGTTCTTGCTTGCTTGAGTAGAGTGAGATTGTCCTTGTCAAGAAATAAAGAAAATTCACAGGCATCCGATGATCAACTACAATACGTTTAGAGTAGACCCTGGCAAGCTATGGCAGTATTTGTAGATGTTTATGCCAACACCCACAGGTTGGTACGTCACGGTAAACCCTGTCAGCCTGTGGTGGTTCTTATGAAGTTAATTTGAGCTATATGAATGTTCTCATACCCTCAAGGTCACAGAATCGAAAAACCAAAACACTCATATAAGAGGTCAGACTCAAGTATTGTTTTCACCGTTTGGGTTTTCCAGACAAAGTCACTTCTCAACAACCCCACAAAGGACAAACACTCCACTATTTCCTGATATCTCTGACTTACCAACTGCCCAATATCATTTCACCACTATCAGCACAACTGCTGTTGATATAATAACCCTGTTGACATTATCAAGATAATAGAAAGACCATGTACAACAGGGTAAGCTGAAGAGTATGTTTAACAAATAGGTTTTATTGTCATGGATTTGAATGAAACTAGACTAACTTTATGAGGACATCATGTTGTGGACGGTGTAAATTGCATTAAATGTTCACATAGTCAAGTAACAACATTGTAAATGTGTACACGTAGACTGAGCACATCTTGAATTGTGTCTATCCTGACCTTGCATGTCTGCTATTGTTTCTGGTTTTGGCACTCACAATTCAGTGTTTATTCCAGACTTCAAGGCTTCCCTGATGTCCTCCAGTGTGTGTGTGTGTGTGTTGTGTGTGCCATTCTTGATATCCTGTTTTGACTGAGATTGTATTATTCAAATGTAGTTTCTTGCAATGTGTTGTAATTTCAGGGGGGGGTGAGTTAGTTATAAACTTTGTCTCATAAAATGATGCTATAAAAGGAGTATGCAGCATAGACAGGGTCACCGCCATCTGCCAAATGTGTACAGCATGCAGCAGTGTGAAGAGTAGCCAGGATGTAGGGAATACACCCTCACCCACACAAAAATGAACATGCATGCCCTAGTGACTGTACTCATGAACACTATGCCACATCCAATGGCAGTAGAGGTCAACTTTTGAAGAATATTGGCTGTGAGTGGTTAATATTCCTGAAAACATGAGATGAGTGCATGTTCAGTTCATGGGGGAAAATGAAAAGTGTGCCAACTTGAAGACAGGGGGGTGGCAGTTGGTGTTTATCCCCAGTTGAGTAGCTTTGTATCCTTGATATCACTATTACTGCATTGTAGTTATTGCTTTACTAAACTCAGTATTATGAAATCTTTCAGTGCTGTTCACAAATATCTCCTAGGTCATAGCCATTCTGACGTACCACCATTCATCATACGACATGTTTTTCCTCTGGTGTTGAATTCAAGCTGAGTAAATCTGGGCTCAGGAAGTACTGGTGGTGCAGGATAGTCAGCAACCCCCAACATGGATAGGTAGATAGTCACTCTTAATGTCACCAGCCCAAGATATTCGTGACTTTAAACAAACAACTACATCAGTCAGTCGCTAACTGGATGGCTATGAGAAACAACCTTCGCATAACCTTTTGTCCTAAATGACTAAATGATAATTATGTCATAGCTGAACATTGTAATGTATCAACAACCAAATACAGATGTGCTTTGCAATTCAGTAATATGTCATTCAGGGACGATTGCATCACTTCATTATAAGTGATATTGCAAATCTATTATAGTTGACAGTATATTTTATTAATCTACAGTATATAGCTCCATTGATTATGTTGTGACTTGTAATGATTGTGGTAAGTGGTCGTTTCACTGTCCATTCTGCTAAATTACTCAGATGTCAAATTTTCTAAGAGAAACCATGGGCTATGTAATACACTGCTCAAAAAAATAAAGGGAACACTTAAACAACACAATGTAACTCCAAGTCAATCACACTTCTGTGAAATCAAACTGTCCACTTAGGAAGCAACACTGATTGACAATAAATTTCACATGCTGTTGTGCAAATGGAATAGACAAAAGGTGTAAATTATAGGCAATTAGCAAGACACCCCCAATAAAGGAGTGATTCTGCAGGTGGTGACCACAGACCACTTCTCAGTTCCTATGCTTCCTGGCTGATGTTTTGGTCACTTTTGAATGCTGGCGGTGCTCTCACTCTAGTGGTAGCATGAGACGGAGTCTACAACCCACACAAGTGGCTCAGGTAGTGCAGCTCATGCAGGATGGCACATCAATGCGAGCTGTGGCAAGAAGGTTTGCTGTGTCTGTCAGCGTAGTGTCCAGAGCATGGAGGCGCTACCAGGAGACAGGCCAGTACATCAGGAGACGTGGAGGAGGCCGTAAGAGGGCAACAACCCAGCAGCAGGACCGCTACCTCCGCCTTTGTGCAAGGAGGGGCACTGCCAGAGCCCTGCAAAATGACCTCCAGCAGGCCACAAATGTGCATGTGTCAGCATGCAGCTCTAACCAGAATAAAAAGAGGAGTGGGAGGCCGCGGTGCACAACTGAGCAAGAGGACAAGCACATTAGTGTCTCAAACAGACGCCTCACATGTCCTCAACTGGCAGCTTCATTAAATAGTACCCGCAAAACACCAGTCTCAACGTTAACAGAGAAGAGGCGACTCCGGGATGCAACTAAGAGTTGTGAAATTTTACCACATACCTGTGAAAATAGTACCAAAGCGATAAAACAGTAAAAGCCCTTATCTCTAATTCACATGGCATGTCATCATCATCACACACTGAATTCATGTAAATTAGACGTCCATCAACCACAGACTACGTGACTGGCACTATTGGCCAAGGGGGTAGTGAGGTTGGCTCATTATCACAGAAAGGTGATCTCATGGGTGAGGGGGAAATAGTGTGCTTGAAAAGAGGGTGAGGGGCATTGTACGAAGGCAAAGTCAGGTCAAAGCAAAATCAACCCAACTCTCGCAAAGGGACCCTGAATGAAATGGTTGGCCTTTGAAGAGCCATTTCTTTTTTTCCCGAAGTTCATGTTTAACCTTTGGAAGAAGTTGTAGCAATTAGCCTATATTTAGCGGGTTTGTTGACCATCTCTTTCTTATCTTAATTTCCTTTGCTGCAGGATTTGCTTTCAAGGTAGCTATTGGGACATCTTGGGGTGGGTTACCTATAGTGCCCTTTTAGGCCAGCACATTTAGGTGAGGAGCATAGATGGGTATATGTGTTACCTTCTTTATAACAGTAGCTGAAACAGAAGTATGATAGAATGCATGCACACTGTCCTATAACTGTAACAAGTCAAAATCTTTAAATCATATAGGGCAGATGCTAAGTGTGAAGTGTGAGTGAATAAGTCAAACCCACTTAAAATACAAAATAGACTTAAGGTTGATTACCGGCCATATAGACTGCAACAGTACTGAAGGACAATGATACAATATATATGTGAGATTAAAAGGACATAAATTAAAGCGTTTCAACAAGCTGTCTTTGTCAGAGCAACTGATTTTCATTGTGTTGCACAGTACAGCTATGATTGAGCAGTGGTTCAAATGGGCAACATGTACGAGCCGGGAGACGTCAGTCACAATCTCGAGGAAAGTTCAAAGCTTAGCTGGTTATATAAACACACATTGTTGAAACACAATGTCCAACGGACCCCAGAGGACTTTTTCACCATGGGACCAAAAGATTAGCGCGATATTATTAGACCCCAACGAAGTTTGATCTTCTATGCTTGTGCTATATCGAGAGGTGTCAGCTTATAATGTTATCACAGTGGGATATACTCTTTGATATGAGAAGTGTGTCATTGTACTACAACACATACTAACTGTTCTAGGGATATAAAATATTGGGTTATTTTTGAGTACTTGTGTGTGTCTCTCTGTGTGTAATATAATTGTTTTGATGCATACAGGTTAACAAAAAGAATGTAGTTCTATGTTTGGTCAAAAGGCGGCTTGTGCCAAATCATGCCTTGAGATTCCTAGTTGGGTAGGGTTTAGGTGGGCATCAGCCATACTCTAGAGGTAGATGGAGTGTAGTGACAACGACTTACTTGGCAAGATCCTTTGGGATAGCATTGAGTTGGTGGGTTCTCAACAGACAGCTAGCAGGGCAACTAGGAAAGAGAGAGCGAGAGAGGCTTTTTTGAGAGGGGTTGCTCTTTGCGAACAGCTGTAGAAGTGAGTAAACAACAGCATAGGGTTTCTGGTGGCTTGCTGCCAGCTATCCAACTTGGTGTGGTTGTCATTAACCACCACCCCAGCCCTCTGCTCTGTAGGCTAATGCATGCATAGAGAGTGCTACATGAATGCCACTTTACAATCCTGTATGTAATGGGAGCAGCGGTAACCTCGATGGGAGGGGGGAGTGAGCCGGCAACCTATTGCTGATATTCCCTTGAGCAAGGAACTTAACCCCCTAAACTGCTCATTGGGAACTGCACTGCGGCTATCTTCTGCTCCAGCCTCTCCAACCTAATGTGTTTCTGTGTGTGTGTGTGTGTGTGTGTGTGTGTGTGTGAGAGAGAGCGAAAGAGCGCGAGAGAGACAGATTGATGCACTGGGTTATTTTGGTCAGCCTATCTGTTAATTTCCATCACTCTCCTTTATATATAGTGTATGCTGATTAACCTTTCCCCTAATTCTTCTTGAGATCTTTATTTTCAAACACTATATATACAAAAGTATGTGGACACGCCTTAAAATTAGTGGATTAGTCTATTTCAGCCACACCCGTTGCTGACAGGTGTATAAAATCGAGCACACAGCCATGCAATCTCCATAGACAAACATTGGCAGTAGAATGGCCTTACAGAAGAGCTCTGTGACTTTCAATGTGGTACCGTCATAGGATGCCACCTTTCCAACAAGTCAGTATGTCAAATTTCTGCCCTGCTAGAACTGCCCTGGTCAACTGTAAGTGCTGTTAATGTTAAGTGGAAACGTCTAGGAGCAACAATGGCTCAACCGTGAAGTGGTAGGCCACACAAGCTCACAGAACAGGACCGTCGAGTGCTGAAGCGCAGAGTGTAAAAATCATCTGTCCTCGGTTGCAACACTCACTACCAAGTTCCAAATTGCTTCTGGAAGCAACGTCAGCACAAGAGATGTTCGAAATGGGTTTCCATGGCCGAACAGCCGCACACAAGGCTAAGATCACCATGCGCAATGCCAAGCGTCGGCTGGAGTGGTATAAAGCTTGCCGCCATTGGACTCTGGAGCAGTGGAAACGCGTTCTCTGGAGAAATGAATCATGCTTCACCATCTGGCAGTCCAAAGGACGAATCTGGGTTTGGCGGATGCCAGGAGAATGCTACCTGCCTCAATGCATAGTGCCCATTGTAAAGTTTGGTGGAGGAAGAATAATGGTGTGGGTCTGTTTTTCATAGTTCGGGCCAGGCCCCTTAGTTCCAGTGAAGGGAAATCTTAACGCTACAGCATACAATGACATTCTAGATGATTCTGTGCTTCCAACTTTGTGGCATCAGTTTGGGGAAGGCCCTTTCCTGTTTCAGCATGACAATGCCCCCGTGCACAAAGCAACGTCCATACAGAAATGGTTTGTCGAGATCGGTGTGGAAGAACCCTGACCTCAACCCCACCGAACACCTTTTGGATGAATTGGAATGCCGACTGCGAGCCAGGCCAACATCAGTGCTCGACCTCACTAATGCCCCTGTGGCTGAATGGATGTAAGTCCCTGCAGTAATGTTCCCACATCTAGTGGAAAGCCTTCCCAGAAAAGTGGAGGCTGTTATAGCATTAAAGGAGGGACCAACTCCATATTAATGCCCATGATTTTCAAATGAGATGTTCGACAAGCAGGTGTACATATACTTTGGTCTTATAGTGCACTTATTCTTCCTTTATATTTTCTGGGGTATTTGAATAAGCCTAATTTATATTCTCTTGCTCTTTGATATTTACAGAAACTGTGTGAACAACTTTATGGGAATAAAAAGGGTTCTATCATTTGAACGTTTTTCTATGTAGTCAATAATAATAAAGCCATGTTTGTTTTCCGTGTGAAAAACATCTGAGCAGTTTGAATTTATGACATTTCATTGGTATCAATGTTTGTAATTTGGTCATGAGTTACAGTTCATGGTCAGCGAACTACAACAATCCGTGAACTGTAACTCATGACCAAATTACAAACATTGATACCAATGAAATGTCATAAATTCAAACTGCTCAGATGTTTTTCACACGGAAAACAAACATGGCTTTATTATTATTGACTACATAGAAAAACGTTCAAATGATAGAACCCTTTTTATTCCCATAAAGTTGTTCACACAGTTTCTCAACATTTCATTCTGCTGATGAACTGTGGTTCACCTAACCTAACATGTCATTCACAGCAGGTATGTTAGTATCATCTGATTCCCTGTTGTCTGCTGTCAGCTCCATAATTATATCATTTTCCATGAGTTCCTGTTTAGTAAGGATGAATAAGTGACTTAATTACTAAAGTGTTGCTCTACGCTTCCTATTGTTTCAATGACAGTGTCAATATGCAGCCCCTCTGCTGAGAGGTAATTTATGAAGGGCCATTGGTAAAATGCAGTGACATTGTGGTTAGTGTCCACTCTGACATTGAAGGTTGGGGGTTTGAGTCTTACCAAAGATGAGAAAAATGGGACCTGATGCCTCCCTGCTTGGCACTCAGCATTAAGGAGATGGATTTGGCTTAAGGCCCTGTTAACAGACTAGCGTCCTCTCCAATATGTACTTGTACATCAAGCTGCCTCATGCTACAGAAACAAGAGATAGGCTCCTGCCGTTCTGGCTTGGACAAGGGTTACTTACTGTTCAAATGCATTGACAACCTTGCTGGAATAGAACCCGAACACATTCCAATTTGTTAAATCTAGAATGGAGACAAATATTTGTCATTCCTTGAAAGGAAGCAAATATAATAAAGGCAAAGAGAGAAGGAAACAATTTAGAATGTAATATATATATTTTCTTTGCATAGAAAACCAACCCATAGGTTCTCCTCATATAAAATACTTCTCGCATTTTCACATACCCAAATTCAAAACATAATGTAGATCACCCATTTAGTCATTCCCATTCTGCAAGCTTGGTCGTTACCATGAAAAGTCACTCTCTTCTACCATAAACCACTGAGTTAACATTCATGTAAAATGACCTAGTATAATCTGGAAGACTTTTATGAATACAAAAATATGTCATTTTTCATTATCTAATTACAGAGCCATTGATATTAATATAAAGTGGAATAGAATATAACATTAAAACACTTTCTATCCCTTCACTACTTTTGCATGGTCACAGCATCGTATCTGTCTGACCTAAAATGATAGCTGTGCACACTCAATGTATGGATGTGAATTCTAACATTGTTTCATTCCTCTGAGAGAATATGGCAACTGTCAAAATGCTCGAACACACTGAAGTACAGAACTACCGTGGAATGACTAGAGGGTTACAGACAGACATAGAACAATCAGTTTCTGAAGACTGCAATGGTGATAGTGAACGTGGACACCAACATCTACAATCCATATTCATTCAGCCTGAATAATTTCACTTAAACTTGACTCTCAAGTCCACATCTCAGTTCTGGTTCTTGAAAGAATCTTCAGGGCTAGGGTCCCCCACTCTTTCTGCTTCACAGCTGTGCTGCTCCTTAACCAGTCACCAGTCCGTTCCCTGATCTCACTCAGGCTAACCACCAATGCTTAGACTACAACGGGGATTAATTGCAACTCTTACTCGTGGTTCAGCAGACCTGAAGAACATGGCCCTTGCTGTTTGAGATCCTCGTCGACCTGAGAGAAAGTTGGAAAGAAAGAGAAACAGTTGGAAAGAAAATAATTAGACTACATTTGCAACGGTGCAAATTCAGTGCTATCTGCTTCACCTTTCGCTAGTAACTGACTATATCTGTTAAATCTCCATCTTCTATTCTCCATCTCCTTACCTCGGAGTAGGCAGGGGGAGGAGGGTACCAAAGCTCGGGGGCGTGCATGAACAGTCCTTCATCCTCATCTGCGTCGTAGTCCACCAGCAGCGGTGTGAGGGGGGAGTCGATACGGCAGTCGCGGGAGATGTTGCTGTAGCTGGGGGGTTGTGACGGGAGGCGCAGTGACCCAAAGCTACTGGAGGGGGTGTTCAGGGACTCTGCCTGGCTGCTCATGCTGTTGGTGCGGCTGCCAAAGCCATTGAAGGGGATGTTCCCG
The DNA here is from genome assembly GCF_045679555.1 of Salvelinus alpinus. Lineage (NCBI taxonomy): Eukaryota > Metazoa > Chordata > Actinopteri > Salmoniformes > Salmonidae > Salvelinus > Salvelinus alpinus. Next base: position 9,918,738 of record NC_092120.1, on the reverse strand, counting down.
ATGACCAGGGGCAACTCTAGGACCACCTTGTCACTGCCGGGAATGTGGACATAGATCTGATGGATAGATAGATATATGTCATTCCTAGGTCACAAGTCCTTTCAATCATTTTCAATGTGAGGTTTATGGTATTAAATCAAGAAACAAGTTGTCTCAAGTTTGTGACTCACCCTAAGGGCATAGTCCACATGAATGATGTCGCACCCCAGGAGTGAAGGCTTGAGCCTGGGCACTCGGATGGTCTTGCCCTGCCACATATCACACATGCCCGAGATGATATGGTTGCCCCTCACGACTGAGAGCTTCTGCCCTATGACCTTGGTTCGGCCATTGGCCTGGTAGGTGTGCTTGACCATGATGGCTGCCTTGGGCACCACGATGCGTGAGCAGGTGTTTTCAAACTTGGCATTGATGCAGATGTCCTCGCCCTCGCAGAAGCCCTTGCGGTCAATCTTGGCACTGATGGACACATGTCCATCTGGGATGAACACGCAGGTGAGCTTCTTCTCCTTCATACCTGCAGCTGGAGCCTGGATGAGAAACAATGAGAAACATTAACATGAGTTAAACATAAATCACCAAGCATGTTGATTCCAAGTCAACCATCAAGCCTAACACCAACCACCCAGACCTCAAAATCTCTCATGTATAGCTAGTTATGGCAAAGTTATACAATTGTCATTAACATTATTAATTTTAATATTTAACCTTTATTTAACAAGGCAAGTCAGTTAAGAACAAATTCTTATTTACAATGACGGCCTAAGAACAGTGGGTTAACTGCCTTGTTCAGGGGCAGAACGACAGATTTTTACTTTGTCAGTTCGGGGGATTCGATCTAGCAACATTTCAGTTACTGGCCCAACGCTCTAACCACTAGGCTACCTGCCGCCATGCATCATCATTACATGGCTCATTCAGGAGAACAAGGTGTATAATGTAATAACTATCAAGTGGCATATATTCCTTGTGGAGATAATGATGATGATGTGATGAGCTGTTATGTACCAGGAGGTCAGGGGTGTTGACGTCCAAGGGCTCCTCCACCTCAAAGTGTTTCTCGCACTGCAAGGCAGGCTGGGAAGGCCTCTCCATCACGGCCCTGACATAATACTGTACACAGCCAAACTTCCCCTTGTAAGACGACACCAGTTGCCTGTGACAAAAGCAGGAGGAATTTTTATTGTGGGATGCTGTCATTATTACATAATGCTATGCCTTTATAGGTAACAAACAACAAGGTTTTTACAGTTCTTGATGCTTACCCAGCATGTGGCAGCTCAAAGCCAAACATGTACTCATATCTGTTCCCTGGTCTGAGAGTTACAAAGCCATTGGAATCTGAGGATGAGAGAAATACATTATGGTCCATTCATTAAACTATGAACAGGTTCATATATTTTAGTCTATTTGTGCAATCCACTGTAGACCACAGGACACCCTTGGTCCACTTCTAGTGCTTATGGGCCAATAAAAATCACCACTGGTGCATTTGATCACCCATAAACATAGACGTGTGCAAATAAAACATATAGCGTGTCTATAAAGCAGAATTTCTCATGCTCCATCTTTGCGTACTGTACTCGCAGAATTCAGTAGCCAACTAGTGGCAGTGCATAAATCATGAATGACACATGGTGTAGCCTGCCGACTGCAGTGAATGTCTATATTCACATTCGATACAAAGACATTTACTTGTGTTTATATTTTAGTTTATAATATTACCTCTAGTCTGTTGGTCCAGATAAACGGTATCTTCGTATTTCAGATATTCAATGTCTTCACGGCATCTGTGCTTTCCTTTCGCGTACTCTACTTTTGCGCATCCAATTCCAAACACTCTTATGGAGGATACCTTGGTCACCTCGGACACCTCAACCACAATATTCCCGGCTACCTTGTCACCACTGGAGTAGAAAGCCTTAGTAGGATCATGGAAAACGATCTCAAATATCTTCAATTTCTTTGTAATGATTACCATTTTAATATTCGTTTAGTGTGCCAGTGGGTAAGAAAATATAAGTGGAAAATAGCCGACCACTATTATTAGCTAGTTAAGCCTATTGAATTCCACGGATGAACAAATGTCCAACAGTTTGATTGGAATCCAAATAACTATACTGTCACAATGTTAGCTACTTATTGTCATCAACCGTACCATTGGGAGCTGACTGTAAACAGCAAGTCTCCGCTTTGGTTTTATATGGATGCCGAATAGACATCCCAACCCATTCTCGCCTGCTGCATACTCACTATCCCGTTACCGGACTGTGCATGCTGTCGGTGAATGCACAGTCTGAACTGCTGCATGTACAGCGCTCTCATTGGTAAAAATATATTGTTTGTGCCCCTCCTTGCCAATCAGCACACAGAAAGACCGCGTGAACACCTCATGGTAAAGTAACGAAGAAGAGTAGCTCTATCGCATGTATAGGCGTGGTTCAGGGGTTAGATCCATCTAGATCTTGTCCCCCAAAATGAGTCAACCAATCATTATACTCAACATACACTTGTTAACAGAAAATGTTCTCTCAATCTCTAATAATAAAATGTTGATTGAACGCAAGCATGAACAAGTTTGTTACTTCCAACAAACACCTTTCATTTGGGTAGGTAGCCAAATGTGTCTCTGATGGTAGGCTATGCTTGCTGACTGTCAACAACACTCAAAAGGTAGGTAGCCAATAGGGTAGAGAGTCGGGTTCAAATCCCAAATCTGACAGGAAGATCTGGTGGGATGTGACAGGATGTTGCAACATGGTCTCAGAGCATTTCGTATTGTAGCGACCAGCACAGACAGCTGTGTGTTATGAGTTATGCTGTTCGTTTGTTGTGTTGTACTTACCAGTACCCAGTATTCCGACATGCCAGTCAACCTGTAATCTGCCAGCCTGGAATGTTTCGGTGCTGGGCATCCTTGTGGTTGTTGGAGCGGAGGGGGGGTTTGGCAGGGGGGTGGAGCACCACAAGTTTAAGACCATGCTTAGCCATTGTTCTCTCTCTTACGTTTTGTCTTAACAAGAGATGGTCACTGTTGTTTTATACTGTGATCCTTGATTTATTTGTTGTGGGCTACGGCCAAACAGTAACCTGTGTTGAGTTGGGTTAATAAACCCGGAATTCGTAAACTCAAGCCTCTGACTGAACATTTGTTCATTTATGATCTAGCCAGGTCATTACAGTATTACTCTGTAAGTTTATCTGAGACACTCCGTTTTGTATGATATGTTACGTTTCGTATGTTATGTATTCATTTCTGGATGTCCATCATCCATTTCTTATGATATGTTACGAATTACAATTCATATGATACTCTACGAATTGCAATTTGTACAATATGTTACATATTTGCAAAATGTACAATATGTTACGAATTTGCAAAACATGTTAGGAATTCCAATTTGTTATGGCTAATGTTAGCTAGGTGGCGTTTTCTAGCTCTAGGGGTTAGGGTTAGGAGTTAGGTTTAAAGGTTAGGGTTAGGGTTAGCTAAAAAGGTTTGGGTTAGGGGAAGGGTTAGCTAAAACGGTTATGGGATAGCTAACATGCTAAGGAGTTGCAAAGTAGCTAGAAAGTAGCTGCAAATTAGCTCAAATTGTCCGTAATGAGATTCGAACAAATAACCTTTAGGTTGCTAGACATTCTTGTTATACGCCCACCCCGAACAACCACCCTCCTTTTAACTTTTTAACCATACCAAACCAAACGTATATCCTACTAATTTGAGTGTCCCGGATGTACATTTACTATGTTATGTCTAGTCTATAAGACCAGTCTGGATAAGGAGGGGGTTGTTGCTGGTTTAAATCTTTTAATGCATTCATAAAGCTCCTGTGGTTCTCTTTGCAAGGCATGGTCGCCTGGTTGCTATCTGGAACAGTGAAAGACTATTTTAAACTACACCATCAGAGGTTAAACATATGCATAATCATTTCACAGCACTGAGGTAACAAGTAACAACCTTCAAAGGCATGGACACACCTGTAGCGTTTGCCGGCAGAGTGTACTTGACAGAGAGTTGGCTACTTGGCACCTTTGGAACAGAGTGCAGGCTGTAATGTGCAAACCAAGAGCAAACCCATTGTACATTTTAGAAACGGGCGAAAATGTTAGCAGTCAGACACCTATCTAGATTTGTTTAAGGAGAAAACACATCGCACTGAATGACAGTCTGCCTTGCCTAGAACATTTTCTCCTGAATCCCCTTACAAAAAAGATTGCAGTCAGAGAGCAGTATAACTGCAGTATGCTGCAAATACTGCGTCCAAAATAACACCGTTTTTTTAACTGTAGTAATTTTGCAGTGTAACTGCAGTTAGAGTGCAGTTTAACTGTAGTTCACCTGCAGTACACTGCAGTTATTCTGCAAATACTAGGTCCAAAAAACCACAGTTAAATCAAATATTGAATAACATTTTATTTGTCACATGCGCCGAATACAACAGGTGTAGGTAGACCTTACTGTGAAATGCTTACTTACAAGCCCTTAATCAAGAGTAACAAATAATTAAACAGCAGCAGTAAAATAACAATAGTGAGGCTATATACAGGGGGTACCAGTACAGTCAATGCGCGGGGGCACCATTTACTCGAGGTAATTGAGGTAATATGTACATGTAGGTAGAGTTAAAGTGACCATGCATAGATAATAAACAGAGTAGCAGCAGCGTAAAACAGGGTCTGGGTAGCCCTTTGATTAGCTGTTCAGGACTCTTATGGCTTGGGATAGAAGCTGTTAAGAAGTATTTTGAACCTAGACTTTGCACTCCGGTACCGTGCGGTAGCAAGGAGATTAGGGTGGCTGGATCTTTGACAATTTTTAGGGCCTTCCTCTGACACCGCCTGGTATAGAGGTCCTGGATGGCGGGAAGCTTGGCCCCAGTGATGTACTGGGCCGTACGCACTACCCTCTGTAGTGCCTTGCAGTCAGAGTTCGAGTATTTGCCATACCAGGCAGTGATGCTACCCGTCAGGATGCTTCGATGGTGCAGCTCTAGAACCTTTTGAGGATCTGAGGACCCATGCCAAATCTTTTCAGTCTCCTGAGGAGGAATAGGCTTTGTTGTGCCCTCTTCATGACTGTCTTAGAGTGTTTGGACCATGATAGATGGTGGTGATGTGGACACCAAGGAACTTGACGTTCTTAACTTGCTCCACTGCAGCCTCGTCAATGAGAATGGGGGCGTGCTCGGTTCTCCTTTTCCTGTAGTCCACAATCATCTCCTTTGTCTTGATCACATTGAGGGAGAGGTTGTTGTCCTGGCACCACACGGCCAGGTCTCTGACCTCCTCCCTTTAGGCTGTCTAATCGTTGTTGGTGATCAGGTCTAACACCGTTGTGTCATTGGCAAACGTGATGGTGTTGGAGTCGTGCCTGGCCATGCAGTCATGAGTGAACAGGGAGTACAGGAGGGGACTGAGCACGCACCCCTGAGGGGCCCCTGTGTTGAGGATCAGCGTGGCGGATATGTTTTTACCTACCCTTACCACCTTGAGGCGGCCCGTCAGGAAGTCCAGGATCCAGTTGCAGAGGGAGGTGTTTAGTCCCAGGGTCCTTAGCTTAGTGATGAGCTTTGAGGGCACTATGGTGTTGAACGCTGAGCTGTAGTCAATGAATAGCACTCTCACATAGGTGTTCCTTTTGTCCAGGTGGGGAAGGGCAGTGTTGAGTGCAATAGAGATTGCATCATTTGTGGATCTGTTGGGGCGGTATGCAAATTGGAGTGGGTCTAGGGTTTCTGGGATAATGGTGTTGATGTGAGCCATGACCAGCCTTTCAAAACACTTCATGGCTACAGACGTGAGTGCTACTGGTGTGTCCGTGCCTTTAGTATGGCCATCCCACTGGGCAGACGTCAGTTCAGCGTCTAGTTTTGATTTACATCAGTTTCACATTGATTCAACGTCATCACATACATTTCTGGGGTTGAAATGGAGTGGAAACAACGTTAATTCAACCAGTTTGTGCCTAGTGGGATGGCTTCTGTTCAAATTCCTGCCAATTCAATCAAAACTTTCCAGTAGCTGTCTATGGCCCAGTCCTTTCTGTGGTTTTTGAGAGTAGACTACTGGAGAGTGGTGGTCTCTATGGATGTATAATGTTCTGAAACCACTTGTGTCTGCTGCATAAAATTAGTCAGACCAAGTAACAAGTGACTGCTGAGGTAGAGGAAATGGGCTTGTTACGGTATGGCGCCATCTAATGGTTAGATTAATTGGGGTTTGGTGTTCAGAATGAATGTTCAGAGCTCGACTTGTCAGTTAAAGCAGCCACACAATTACCACAACTGTCTGTCTGTGCACCTCCTGCAGTTATTTTTGAAATTCAAATACTATTACTTTGGCTATCCGTCCTAAATATATACCCCCTATGGCAGGGCATCCTCATCCTGAGCCTATAACGCCCGATTCATACCCGCTACATTCACCCCCCTTGTACCTCCTCCCCCACGAGAGACTGCCCCACGTTGGGTGCCATTGTAACGGGCCGGATCTAAACCCTGGTCTCCCATGGGAGAAACTAACATCTTGACCATTAGACCAAGAGGAGATTCCCTTTGGGTTGAGGGTGACACTGATTTTGAAGTCGCAGCCAGGGCTACCTCATAACGAGACCATGAGCCTGACTCATGTCCACTACATAGACATTTTGTACACATACATGTTGGTTGGTGTAATACCGGTAAAAAGCGATAAAGATTCAAATAAATTGGTTTGGTGACATCAGAGACTCTGACCATGAAGAGTATTGCCTGGGTCACACATCAGCTGGGCCAAAACATGTAACCCCCTCAAGGAAGGCCCCAGTGATAATTGAACTTGCGAACCCTGATTAATAAGACCAGTGTTCATCTCCCGGGTGGCGCAGTGGTCTAAGGCACTGCATCGCAGTGCTAGCTGTGCCACCAGAGATTCTGGGTTCAAGCCCAGGCTCTGCCGCAGTCGGCCGCAACCGGGATGCTCATGGGGAGACGCACAATTGGCCCAGTGTCGTCCAGGTTAGGGAGGGTTTGGCCAGCAGGGATATCCTTGTCTCATCGCGCCCTAGTGACTCCTGTGGCGGGCCGGCTTGGTTGGGTTGTGTTTCGGAGGCTCTCGACCTTTACCTCTCCCGATTCCGTACGGGAGTTGCAGCGATGAGACAAGACAGTAACTACTACCAATTGGGGAGAAGAAGGAGTAAAATAATAATAAAAAAAACAAGACCAGTGTTCTAACCCTGATCCTCTTCTAGGCGCTGCCCTTTACAGTCGATGACGTGACACAACCAATGGTTGATGCAATGAAACGCCTGCGCATTTAGTTGGGCAGGAATTAGACCTATGTGCCAGAATTAAGCCTCGTGAAGCTACTGATACCTCTCACCAAGTCACCTAACCACTTCCTAGCGCCATTAAATACCGGCATGAATTAACATGCACTGTCAATGGAGACAAGTTTTTTTCTAAGGCGTCAAACTGCTGACGCGTTCCAGTCATGTTCATGTCACGTGACACATACATGTCATGTAGACGTAGTGTTCACGTCGCGTAACGTGGCACTGACACGTCAAGTGTCAGTTTGCCTGTAAGTTTACTATGAAAGAGCTCACCATGAATGCCTTAAAAACGTCTACATGACATCTACCTGTACATCATGCTTTCACGTTGTGTACACGTGACACTTACGCATCATGTGTTAGTTTAAGTGTGTTTAGTTTATTATTAAATATCTCACCATGCAAAAAAAATTAATAATAATTGCAACAACAAAAAAATTAATTGCCAGAGTAATCTAATCAATTTCATTTGTCTATTTAGCTAAAATAGGCATATCACTTCAATAAAAATATTATTAGGCTAGTTGATTTGCAGCCAGCCACCATTACTGTGCACTGTAGATATGCATATTTCTCAAATCAATATGGACACAAGGGCTTCTTTGTTGGAGGTAGCCCTATTCAGAAATAAGAGGTAGCCTAGGTCTCAAGTGGCACATTCAAAACAACTCAAAAGTTGTCAATCTCTGACTTCCGACATCAGTACAGTCGTGGCCAAAAGTTTTGAGAATGACACAAATATTAAGTTTCACAAAGTCTGCTGCCTCAGTTTGTATGATGGCAGTTTGCATATACTCCAGAATGTTATGAAGAGTGATCAGATGAATTGCAATTAATTGCAAAGTCCCTCTTTGCCATGCAAATGAACTGAATCCCCCAAAAACATTTCCACTCCATTTCAGCCCTGCCACAAAACACTGTCATGCTGATTGAGTTCGAATAACAGACTGGAAGCTTCAAAAGGAGGGTGGTGCTTGGAATCATTGTTCTTCCTCTGTCAACCATGGTTACCTGCAAGGAAACACGTGCCGTCATCATTGCTTTGCACAAAAAGGGCTTCACAGGCAAGGCTATTGCTGCCAGTAAGATTGCACCTAAATCAACCATTTATCGGATCATCAAGAACTTCTAGGAGAGCGGTTCAATAGTTGTGAAGAAGGCTTCGGGGCGCCCAAGAAAGTCTAGCAAGCGCCAGGACCGTCTCCTAAAGTTGATTCAGCTGCGGGATCAGGGCACCACCAGTACAGAGCTTGCTCAGGAATGGCAGCAGGCAGGTGTGAGTGCATCTGCATGCACAGTGAGGCCAAGACTTTTGGAGGATGGCCTGGTGTCAAGAAGGGCAGCAAAGAAACCACTTCTCTCCAGGAAAAACATCAGGGACAGACTGATATTCTGCAAAAGGTACAGGTATTGGACTGCTGAGGCCTGGGGTAAAGTCATTTTCTCTGATGAATCCCCTTTCAGATTGTTTGGGGCATCCGGAAAAAAGCTTGTCCAGAGAAGACAAGGTGAGCGCTACCATCAGTCCTGTTGTCATGCCAACAGTAAAGCATCCTGAGACCATTCATGTGTGGGGTTGCTTCTCAGCCAAGGGAGTGGGCTCACTCACAATTTTGCCTAAGAACACAGCCATGAATAAAGAATGGTACCAACACATCCTCCGAGAGCAACTTCTCCCAACCATCCAGGAACAGTTTGGTGACGAACAATACCTTTTCCCGTATGATGGAGCACCTTGCCATAAGGCAAAAGTGATAACTAAGTGGCTCGGGGAACAAAACATTGATATTTTGGGTCCATGGCTAGGAAACTCCCCAGACCTTAACCCCATTGAGAACTTGTGGTCAATCCTCAAGAGGCGGGTGGACAAACAAAAACCGACAAATTCTGACAAAATCCAAGCATTGGTTATGCAAGAATGGGCTGCCATCAGCCAGGATGTGGCCCAGAAGTTAATTGACAGCATGCCAGGGCAGATTGCAGAGGTCTTGAAAAAGAAGGCTCAACACGGCAAATATTGACTCTTTGCATCAACTTCATGTAATTGTCAATAAAAGCCTTTGACACTTATGAAATGCTTGTAATTATACGTCAGTATTCCAAAGTAACATCTGACAAAAATATCTAAAGACACTGAGGCAGCAGACTTTGTGAAAATTAACATTTGTGTCATTCTCAAAACTATCGGCCACGACTGTATATTCAAGACAACTGGGAACTCTGAAAAAAACGAGCTCAAACTGGGACAAAATGTTTGAATGGTCATCCAACTTGGAATTCCAACCTAAAAATCACTGAGGTCATGATTCAACCTTGTTTTTCCCCCCCAGAGTTCCCAGTTTACCACAAGTTGAACAATTTAACAGACACAATCACTGTCACCATGCAATCCTTAGGCTATACATTTCTGTGGAGATGTTTTATGGTTAAAAGCAGGGCTTGAATTGAGGGGGTATGTGAGGATATAGGCCAAACCCTTGTTATAGAGATGAAAAAAAAAGCATATGCTACCCCTTGTTTGTTTAGCCTTAGAAAAAACAACGGTCCAGATTATATAATGTGATCTAGGCTGTAACAATGATTAACTCCACGATTATTTCTGCATAGTCTACTAGCCTATCGTAGGTCTTGCTCAGCCTCAGCTTAACAGATAAACACTTTTCTGAGAATCACATTGAATCAGGCTATTCATTTCAGTGCAATTGCATTCTTACGCATAACCTTAGCCTAAACGGAACCGAAAACACCCCAGGCTGTTTTGATCACAGATCACGAAGCCTGAACATTTCAGCTGTTTGTCATTGATTTAGCCCAAAATTGCCTACAGATTTGATACACATTAAGACCTATATTTAATCTGGATTTGACAAACAAAAGCTTGACTAGGATCCTGACTTTTCCCCATGTTATATTTGTTCCCAATTAGGCTAAATGTAGTCCTATTAATTTGCATAGGCTAACCATTGCGATTAATGTTATTTACCATCTTCCGCTTTTTATGAATAAACAGGCATGATATAAAAACATTTTTTATATAATTTCGATGCCACCCCCACACACATTGTTACTTGCCTTACAGATCACAAAGTCAGGTAATTTCCACTACATTCATATGCATATACATTTGATTCGTACACTGGCTTGTCTGGCTGACATGTTTTCATTTAAAACTGGCCTTCCCTTATCTACACTGAAATAATATTATTTCAGTAGTCCTCAATTATGATTTAAATATGTTTTTAGTACACCCTTGTGGTTGAATATATATCTATCGTAGGTCCTAGGATACACCAATGCATAATGTTGAACTAACAAATACCATCAACGGATACCTTACAATTTACAATAATGAACACCTTGTGAAACAGCTGTGAAAACCAATCTGGCAATATTTAAGGGATTTTTTTGGTACATGTGTGTCAATTGACTTTCACAGATTCTTTGTACACTCACATGGCAATCATAGACAATTATGGCGTGTGGAATAGAGGAGGTGCGTGCTGTGTGGATGGGAGGTTCTGCCTGTCACTTGTTCTCAACAGGCAGTCAGTCTTCGAAGGGGGACTCAAAGATAGAGACTGCAAAGTCCAGGCACTGCTGCTCTCTTTGTTCTGAGTGTTTGTATTGCATATTATGTGCCCAGTATGATAGTTTTCTTGCTTTTTCTTTCCTCCACATCCTTCTCAGCCCGTGCCTGAAGGAGTTCTGATCTGGTTCGACAACTTCCACCACATCAGGTGGAGTTTCTGTGATCTCAAAGCACGTTATACAAAAATAACAAAAGACAAACACTAAGTCGATCATACAGATTTTATACTACATTATATGGAATAATTGGTTATACAACTACATTGTTTACATTAGTAAACAGCTGCGGCTCCCGTCCTTACATCAGGTGATAGGGTGAGTACTATGGAGGCCTGGACGCTGCTGTTGTGTGCAAAGATAATTACCTTCAGGTGGTCCTCCCACCATTCCTGGTACCCTTCAAGGGATTTGCCAGTCTTGAGGGTCTGGTTGGTCTGCTCATCCAAACCTGGAGTCACCATACATCTACACATTATATATAACTCACTATACTATCAGTGTCATTTGAGAGAAAATAACTATACATTACTGGAGGCCTATGTGAAACAATGCTACAACCATTACATTATTAACCACTAACATGTAACAATGACTGAAACCAACTAGCCTAGAGCTAACTAATGTTAGCGTTTAGCCAAGCTAAATTTCGTTAGCATCAAGTAGCGAACTGTTAAATGCTATTTTTGTACAAATATTAACACTAACATATTTTATCGTGACATCACATATTTACATACATAGTTGAAGTCGGAAGTTTACATACACTTAGGTTGGAGTCATTAAAACTCGTTTTTCAACCGCTCCACAAATTTCTTGTTAACAAAGTATAGTTTTGGCAAGTCGGTTAGGACATCTACTTTGTGCATGACAAGTCATTTTTCCAACAATTGTTTCCATACACTTATAATTCACTGTATCACAATTCCAGTGGGTCAGAAGTTTACATACACTAAGTTGACTGTGCCTTTAAACAGCGTGGAAAATTCCATGGCTTTAGAAGCTTCTGATAGGCGAATTGACATCATTTAAGTCAATTGGAGGTGTACCTGTGGATGACCTACCTTCAAACTCAGTGCCTCTTTACTTGACATCATGGGAAAATCAAAAGAAATCAGCCAAGACCTCAGAAAATCTATTGCAGACCTCCACAAGTCTGGTTGATCCTTGGGAGCAATTTCCAAATGCCTGAAGGTACCACGCGCATCTGTACAAACAATAGTACGCAAGTATAAACACCATGGGACCACGCAGCCGTCAAACCGCTCAGGAAGGAGGCGCGTTCTGTCTCCTAGAGATTAATGTACTTTGGTGTGAAAAGTGCAAATGAATCACAGAACAACAGCAAAGGACCTTGTGAAGATGCTGGAGGAAACAGGTATAAAAGTATCTATATCCACAGTAAAACGAGTCCTATATCGACATAACGTGAAAGGCCGCTCAGCAAGGAAGAAGCCACTGCTCCAAAACCACCATAAAAAAGCCAGACTACAGTTTGCAACTGCACATGGGGACAAAGATCATACTTTTTGGAGAAATGTCCTCTGGTCTGATGAAACAAAAATAGAACTGTTTGGCCATAATGGCCATCATTATGTTTGGAGGAAAAAGGGGGAGGCTTGCACGCCGAAGAACACCATCCCAACTGTGAAGCACGGGGGTGGAGCATCATGTTGTGTGGGTGCTTTGCTGCAGGAGGGACTGATGCACTTCACAAAATAGATGGCATCATGAGGGAGGAAAATTATTTACATTTACATTTAAGTCATTTAGCAGACGCTCTTATCCAGAGCGACTTACAATTATCTGGATATATTGAAGCAACATCTCAAGACATCAGTCAGGAAGTTAAAGCTTGGTCGCAAATGGGTCTTCCAAATGGACAATGACCCCAAGCATACTTCCAAAGTTGTACCAAAATGGCTTAAGGACAACAAAGTCAAGGTATTGGAGTAGCCATCACAAAGCCCTGACCTCAATCCCATAGACAATTTGTGGGGAGGACTGAAAAAGCGTGAGTGCGCAAGGAGGCCTACAAACCTGACTCCGTTACACCAGCTCTGTCAGGACAAATGGGCCAAAATTCACCCAACATTGTGGGAAGCTTGTGGAAGGCTACCCGAAACATTTGACCCAAGTTAAACAATTTAAAGGCAATGCTACCAAATACTAATTGAGTGTATGTAAACTTCTGACCCACTGGGAATATGATGAAAAAAATAAAAGCTGAAATAAATCATTCTCTCTACTATTATTCTGACATTTCACATTCTTAAAATAAAGTGGTGATCCTAACTGACCTAAGACAGGGCATTTTTACGAGGATTAAATGTCAGGAATTGTGAAAAACTGAGTTTAAATGTATTTGGCTAAGGTGTATGTAAACTTCCGACTTCAACTGTATATATAGCACCATGTGTATATTTTCATTTACAATTTAATTAATCCATGAAATAAATAATACTAGCACATCAACTTACTTTATTATTGTACATTAGCCTACTCCCCTATCGACACCGTAAATAATATTGCATACGTGCTTTCGACAATACGTTATCAACTTGTGTAGTTGATCACTATGTGTTCTCTCCCAGGTGCTTGTAAGGGCGCAGATGACAGACAAGTAGGATTCAAATCAAATCAAATTTTATTGGTCACATACACATATTTAGCAGATGTTATTGCGGGTGTAGAGAAATGCTTGTGTTCCTAGCCCTAACAGTTCAGTAGTATCTAACAATTCACAACATTACACAGAATTCCAGTTGAGGTAGTTTAATGACGCTGATTCACATAGAGCAGGAACAGTACAGCGTATGGCTTGACAATTGTGTTAACCAAGAGTGTGTGTGGTTCTGAAAAGGGGGAATTTAAATACAATAGTAAATGGCAGGTATAAACTTAATACAACCTCCATTTACATAAGCTCTAAATAATATGGCTACAATAGGTTCTGCTGCACAGAGTAATACAACCTAACATGGCTGTGACTTCACTAATGAATGATCAGAGGAGTGCAACTACACAACCCTACCAAGCAGCACCATCATCCTCACACAACTGCATGAACTTGAATGTATATAGCTACATCCACAAGGCTCATTGCTAACAAAATACCCACATAATATATACAGTATATCAGGTAAGACCCAAGTGCAGACAGTGTTGAAGTAACAATGTTTATTGCAACAACAGGGGCAGGCAAACGACAGGTCAAGGCAGGCAGGGGTCGATAATCCAGAGTAGTGGCGCCAAGGTACAGGATGGCAGGCAGGCCCAGGTCAGGCAGAGGTCGGTAATCCAGAGTAGGGGCAAAGGCACAGGACGGCAGGCAGGCTCAGAGTCATGACAGGCAAGGGTCAAAACAGGAGACAGGAGACAAAGGGCTCTGAGACATGGGTTTAGATCTAGACTCATGAAAAGGAGGAAGTATACAGAGGGTACGGAGCAACAGAGGACGAACAGCACAGAGGCTATTGATTTTGGAGCAGGGGGGAAAGGTCTCGGCTTCCGGGGATGCAGTCGCGGGGCTATAGCGGCGTGCCAGCGCATCCGGCTTAACCTCCTTGGGTACCGATCAGTGATGTGGACCGAAGTGGCCCGGGCCTTACTGAACCCATCCCGGAGGTCCTGGTACTCTGCGGGAATGGCGGAGTAGTTCGGGGCAATTTCCAAGCCCACAAGACGATGTCCCAGGGCAGGCAGAGCTGATTTTAGGCAATGGGTGTGGCAGAACGGGCTCCAGCCCACAATGGCATCAGTAGACGAGTAGATCGAGGGATTGTATTGCTGGAGCCAAGATAATCCAATACCACAGGAACCTGCGGAGACTCAATTAGCAGGAATTGGATCGTCTCGCTGTGGTTCCCCGACACTCGTAGGTTGATGGGGGTGGTATGATGGGGGACCTGGCCTATAGAGCGCCTGTCCAGCACTCTAACATCCATGGGAATGGAGAGGGGTTGAGTGGGGATGCCCAGCTCGGACGCCAGGGTAACGTCCATAAGACTCATATCGGCCCCTGAGTCGATGAGTATCTGGAGAGACTTGGACTGGTCGCCCCACAGCAGGGTGGCATGGAGAGGGGGGCGAGTAGGGGGAGAAGCAACATTATCCTTAAGACCCACCAGAGTACTCATTCCTACCAATGAGCTAGGTCTCTTGAAGGGAAAGGTAGACACATAATTACCGTCAGTACCGCAATACAGACAGCTCTGGGTGTTAAGTCTGCGTACACGTTCGGCTGGAGACAGCCTAGCCCTGCCGAGCTGCATCGGCTCGGGAAGGGGCAAATCGGCAGTCTTCGGAGGCTCTTGGAGGAACTCGGGTAACCTCAGATCCTCTTGGGGACGAAGACGCCGGGGACTTCCGGCGTTCATCAGATGAAAGGTGGGATCCTTGAGTGAGCGATTGGGACCACAATCAGACCTCTTCTCCCTCCTACGTCCCGTAGCCCGTAGTGAGTCGAGATCCGTCGGTAGTTCCCGGGCTGCAAGCTCGTCCTTTACTTCCTCCGATAGTCCGTGCAGGAACGTGTCGAACAGCGCTTCCGGGTTCCAGGCACCCTCCGCTGCTAGTGTGCGGAAATCCACTGCATAGTCTGCCACACTGAGGAGGTTCTGCTGAAGCAACTTCCGGGCAGCCTCTCTCCCAGACACCGGAGCCTCAAACTTTTCTCACCTCCGCCACGAATACCTCCAAACTGAGGCAGACGGCGGATTGTCGCTCCCACACCGCCGTGGCCCAGGCGAGTGTCCTCCCGGACATCAGCGTAATAATGTACGCTATCTTTGAGCGGTCCGAGGGGAGCGAAGAAGGCTTGTGTACTTTCTCTAGTTACTTCCTTCTCCTTAGTTAGAGATCGCCTAGAGATCTCTGCTCCACATCACCGGAACTACAGCTCTCCTATGATGAACTAATATTTACTCTCAATAGTCTTTCGTACAACTCGTTATTAACAAAAAGTAATTATCAACACAGTAGGACTAAATATTTCCTAACAATATCACAACTTAAATATTGCGTATTTACTCCTCAGATCAGATCAAGGACATTTTGGTAATTATTTTCATCGTCTCCACGGAAACTATCTGGGGCAGACACTCTCGAAAAATCGCATCTGCCGCTTGTAAAAAAATGTATGTCTGTGTCGCGGCCGTGCTCTCAAATATCGTGCCCGTCTCTCACTCTATGAACGGTCACTGCTATCCAGATTCTATCCAGATATCCAGCTATCCAGATTCCTTGTTACGCCCCTAAATTGAACACTAAACTATAATCCTTAACTAGCAACTATTTTACATTTATACTTGATTGAGGTATGGAACACGAATAGCACGGACCTTTTGGGAATGCCTATGAACTCCTCTATTTGACTGAAAGCCACTGACAACTCTTATTGGTTGTCTGATACTGGGAACTGGTAACAACACAGTCTGTGATTGGCTAACAACATTTAGATCTGTATACAGCGAGATAAGATAACATACCATTCCATGAGGTGTTGAGGGAAAGACAGACCTATAGATTACCATAATATTTTCATTAGCAATAACATGAAATACACAAGCCGTAGGCTACACTATAGCTCAAGGTGGATACATCCGAATGTCGGCTTGCACGGGAAAAATTTCTAACATTTATGGTTGAGATTTAATTAATATAAATATAAACTATGCACCTTATGACTTTCATTAACACGTAGACGTTAGTAAGGTGTTGGTATCATGTCATGTCAATCAGACGTTAAATGGTAGGCGACAGCCACATGGTGGTACGGTTGTCTAGGTTTAATTCTGGCACTTATCACCCCCCCATAAGACCGTAAGGCCACACCTCATGACACTCACTCACCTTACTCAGCTGTTAGTGCAGTCTGCCCAAAGCAGCTAAACAGGCTGTTAGCAAAGTCAACTACTCTAGGCTTGAGTGTCTGCTGGTTTTCAGTCTTTCAATTACATACAAATGTGATTCAGACCTAATACTTTTTTTTAAATCGCAATTTGATCAGAAAACACACACGATCTCCGTGGTACTGGCAGGACTAGCCACTAGGGAGCAGCAACAGACCATAAGATGCAGAGCCATTGATATACAGAAAACAAACACCTACAGGTGATGGGTCCATACTTACGACATATGCCTATACTGCTATCTGGCAGTTGCCCTCCAGCGGAAATGGCCGTCAATGACAAGTCCTTTGTAACCTGGAATCAGGTAGAGGATTCAGGACCACACCGCACGATCTGATGGACAGACAACATCATTGAAATTCACAAGAGTACTTGTCCCTGTACCACCTCTGGGTAGTTAAGAAAACCATATGGGTTTGTTGGTCATACAGGGTGGTAGGTAGCCTAGCGGTTAGAGGCGAGCCAGCAACTGGAAAAATTTGAAAGCTTTATAAATTGTGTGTGTCTTTTTGGAGTGGTTGGGTTAAGTCAAATTTCAGTTGCATAATTTACCGATAAAATTATGTTAATTTTAATAATTGCGATGGGTGTTGGCGGAGTGTACCATCGAGTCACTCAGTCGATACTTGAAAAATGTCCATTCGTTAATGCTTACCTTGTACCTATGTTTGTCCTGTTAACTGAGTTTTTTTATTTGGGTGCTGCAATCAGTAGTTTTAGTTAGACACTTCATTTGTTCTGTGCCGCAATCCGTAGTGTTTGTTAAAAATGTAATTCTACACACGGTTGTTTAGCTATCGGGAAACGGCGTCCAGAGTTTGGTCCCACAGGCACTGCGTTTTTCTACACAGAGAGGAGATCCACTGGAGTTGGTGGGAGGAGAGGGGAGCGAGAATGGGCGGGGTAATCTCACCGGCGCCACTTAAAAAAAAAATCAGCCGCACAGACCTGTCAATCAACAAGCAACCCAGACAGACATCAGCCCCCGGTGGCTGGCTGTTAGCTGTAAGAGAGCAGCGTCATAGTTGGCGGAGAGCCCCACCGTCTGGAATGAAACGGGCGCAGCGATTGGCTCCAATTTTTGCCCGAGACAACTCACGCGTACGATGTTCTCTCTCTCCCCCTTTTGTTATTGCAAGCAAACTAGAGAAGAGCCGAGGGAGCAGCAGGATGAACGAAGGGAGCGAGAGAGGGTGATAGACTGACAATAGTCCAGACAGACAGCTCAACAGAGAGAGGGGTAAAGGGGGAAATACATTTGGAATACTGCTTCAGAGCTCCCTCTACATATTTGTCCAGTTCTCCTGTTGATTTGTAAGTAAACTAAATTTTGGTATTGATTATTCCCATAGGGATTTTTTAGCTGACCAAACCAGTCTGAGTCACATGGATTGTTGACAGACCTATAGCCTACAGTTAGTGAGTGAGACAGACAGCCAAGACAGAGCCCCCCCCCCCCCCCCCCCCCCATCCAACTACTCTCAAGTCAATGTGTTTATCCTCTGTCAAAGTACTGTGTACACTGTAGCCTACAAGTAGCCTACACATAGTTGCTTTGCTTGTAGAGGTGATTGTGTTTTCCCCCAGTAGCCTACATGCTTTTGTAAAGATGTAAACAAATTACCTTTGACCTCCTAAATGCTCTTAGAATTTCTTGAGTGGAGCATGTATGTTTATTATAGTTTATTAAAGTTATATTATTGTTATCAAAGTGGATTGTTATATAGCCTACTTTAGGAAATCACACATTTTCTGCATTATTGTTTTTTCAGACTAGTTGTGCAAAGCAAAACAAGTTCAACTTCATCACTAGTATGACACACATGGAGGGATGTTTGTAAACAACATATGTCACACTCAGTCACCTACATTTACATCATTTAGCAGACTCTTATCCAGAGCGACTTACAAGAGCAGTTAGGGTTAAGTGCCTTGCTCAAGGGCACATCGACAGATGTTTCACCTGGTCGGCTTGGGGATCAATCCAGTGCCCGTTTGGTTACTGGCCATACGCTCTTAACCGCTAGGCTACCTGCCGCGCTACACTTCACATGGATCATAAGAATGTCAATTTTCTTTAGGTTAATGTAATGTATTTTCAAATAAGTAGTAAATACCTATTTAAGCATAAAGTCATTTTGGCCTACTCAATTCTGTGTTTACATGGCCTGCTTTGTATCTTCTGCTCTGTAAAAGTCCCATACATTTTGTGTTGTTAATACTGGTAAAGTTGTTATTGGATTGTTATAGGGACCTTGGTTGCTGATAGCCTATGACTTGAACCTTGATCTAAAGTACCATCTCAGGTCCAGACTTCAGTGTTGTGTCAGTGATCAAACAACAATCAAATAAATCAATTGCATTTGGTTGCTTCACCATAGTGGTCTCTCACCTCCTTCTCTCCAACCCCCCTCAACCCAGGGAGATGTCAGTGAACCCCCCCAACAGTAACGATGCCTGCCTGAGCATCGTGCACAGCCTCATGTGCCACCGACAGGGCGGTGAGAACGAGGGCTTTGCCAAGCGTGCCATAGAGAGCCTGGTAAAGAAGCTGAAGGAGAAGAAGGATGAGCTGGACTCGCTCATCACCGCCATCACCACTAACGGAGTTCACCCCAGCAAGTGTGTCACCATCCAGAGGACGCTTGATGGACGCCTGCAGGTAGGCTACTGTTATGTTGGATTGAATGAGGCCTAGGCCGGTATGGTATCACTGATTATAGAGGGACTGTTTATGAAATCAGTGGCTCTCATTAATTAATTATTCACTGATGAATTGTTATTGGTGGTATGGCACAAAGACTCTGTCAACTTAGAGACCAATAGCTGGTCGCTTTTGATGACTGACTAATACACCTTTCAGGTACTGCCAGCAACAAAGCCTATACTTTTATTTCAGCCAGTCATGATTGTGGTAATACACTACATGACCAAAAGTAGGTGGACATCTGCTTGTCGAACATCTCATTCCAAAATCATGGACATTAAAATGGAGTTGGTTCCCCCTTCGCTGCTATAACAGCCTCTACTCTTCCGGGAAGGCTTTCCCACTGGAACATTGCTACGGGGACTTGCTTCCATTCAGCCTCAAGAGCATTAGTGAGGTCAGGCACTGATGTTGGGCGATTAGGCCTGGCTCGCAGTCGGCGTTCCACTTGCTTCCATTCAGCCTCAAGAGCATTAGTGAGGTCAGGCACTGATGTTGGGCGATTAGGCCTGGCTCGCAGTCGGCGTTCCAATGCATCCCAAAGGTGTTCGACGGGGTTTATGGTCAGGGCTCTGTGCAGGCCAGTGACGTTTTTCCACACCGATCTCGGCAAACCATTTCTGCTAATGACCTCGCTTTGTGCACGGGGGCATTGTCATGCTGAAACAGGTAAGGGCCTTCCCCAAACTGTTGCCACAAAGTTGGAAGCACAGAACTGTCTAGAATGTCATTGTATGCTGTAGAATTAATATTACCCTTCACTGGAACTAAGGGGCCTAGACCGAACCATGAAAAACAGCCCCAGACCATTATTCCTCCTCCACCAAACTTTACAGTTGGCACTGTGCATCGGCTGAGCCGTTGTTGCTCCTAGACGTTTCCACTTCACAATAACAGCACTTACAGTTGACTGGGGCAGCTCCTAGCAGGGCAGGCATTTGACGAACTGAACACGTTGAAAGTCACTGAGCTCTTCAGTAAGGCCATTCTACTGCCAATGTTTGTCTATGGCTGTGTGATTTTATACACCTGTAAGCAACGGGTGTGGCTGAAATAGCCAAACACTCATTTGAAGGTGTGTCCACATACTTTTGTATACATAGTGTATGTTTAAAAGTCCCGCCAACCCCTCAGTAAACGTCCCTTATCATCTTACCTGTTTTGGCACGCGTTAAATCATGAACATTCTATTGTTGTTCTCAGACATCAAACTTGTCCTTGTCATAATGAAAAAGTATAAACAAAACGTCAGTCTGCATGCAGCAACGTTACCTGCTCTTATGTTTTGCACCAAAAAACCCATTCGTTAAAAAATGTATTTAGGATATGTAAATCTAGCAAGCCAGGAACTAAAAGCAACTTTCTGACAATGTTTTGGTTTGTTGCTAGCTTGTTAGCTAGCTAACTTAGCTAGCTAGCTATCGATCTGGCTATCCAGCTTATATAATTTAGGGTGTCCACCCACTCTTTGGTGATGAAATTCACTTCCTTATGTTATAAAATACATTTTACCAAGACAAATATGATTATTCATGTTTTGAATCGTTCAGTGGGGTCTTTCTCTAACATTTCATTAACAGTAACCTAATACATTCGATAATAAGCACTGAGCTTTGTTGACATAGCGGTGCATGTTTCTCGTAACAACTTTTGAGGATTTTACATTTTGAGGTCGTTGTCTTCAAAGTTGTTTCTGCTGGTCGCAAAAAGCAAAGTTATCATGACACAAGATGAATTAAATGTAAAACGCTTTGAAAATAAAAAGCTTGTTATACGCTCAGTGCTCCGTTGACATTTCACAGAGACACGCGTGTTGGGCAATTATCCAGTGTTTCTATGTCAAACGGTTTTATCACATCTTCTGTGATGTATATAAAGTGTAATATTGTGACGCAAAATCAAACCTGAATACATTTCAACACTATATCTGACATGGTACAGGTGTCTTCCTTTTTTTTAAGCCCATACCATGTGTGTGCAACCTGGTGTCAGAGCATTTCATATTATTCTGTACGTAAATCCGAGACACTTCATTTAGTATGATATGTTACGTTTCGTATGGTATATATTCATTTGTGGATGTCTATCAGCCATTCCGTATGATATTTTACGAATTACAATTCGTATTATATGTTATGAATTTGCAAAACGTACAATATGTTATGAATTTTCTAAACTTATGATATGTTACGAATTCTAGCTACGTGGCTGTTAGGGTTAAGTTTAGGGGAAGAGTTAGCTAAAAGGGTTAAGGTTAGGGGAAGGGTTAGCTAATGTGCTAAGTAGTTAAAAAGTAGAAAAATAGTAGTAAGTAGTTGAAAAGTTACTAATTAGCTAAGTTGTCCGTGATGAGATTGGAACTCAACAAGTGAATCATTCAACACGTGGGTTACTTACACACTTCAGGGAGGAGGAACAGGAGAAAAAGGTCAAGGGGTTTAGGTCTCCCTATAGGCTAACTTCTAGAGAATGAACATACTATTGAATATGTAGAAGTCTAACCCACAAGTTGCTTACAGAGAGAGCAATGGAATTAGAGAGAAGGAGACAGAGGGAGTTCCCCTCCCCCAGCTCTTGTGAGGGAGAGAGAGGGAGGGAGTACTGGAGGGGTAGAGCGGGTTGTTTTGTCTGAGACACAGGAAAGGGGCAGGGTTAAATTAAGCCTGTCTGTCTCTGGTGTGTGTGTGTGTGTGCGTACGTGCGTGTGTGTTTGTGCCTGGAGTTTTTCAATGTTAAAGTTTGTGGAAGTATATTTGTAATCTCAGACATACCACAGTATTTTCTGTGTGTGTGTGAGATTGTGATTATATGAGAGAGAGAGAGAGAGAGAGAGAGAGAGAGAGAGAGAGAGAGAGAGAAAAGTGTTTATTATTGAATGCAGGTTTTGACTTACATCAACAGTTTCTACAATTGAGATTGCCTGTGGATATACGGATGTTAGTGACACTTATTAATGTGATGTGTGAGAACTAGATATGAGAATGTACTGTATTATTCTCTGTTCAGGACTGTAGGCTGTGTGTGTGTTTGTCAGTCTGCTGGCTGGAATTGGGCTGGCACTCTGCCAGCTCTGACTCTTTGTCTGAGGAAGGTCACTTTGGTTTTCAAGAAGAAAGAATAATAAAAATGAAAAGGTAAAAGTTTACGGAGTCCATTTTGGCTTTCTCTTTATGTTAGTGGAGAAAGGGTATGTTGATCCCAAAATACTGATCTCTCTCTCTCTGCCTGTCACACACACACACACACACACACACACACACACACACACACACACACACACACACACACACACACACACACACACACACACACACACACACACACACACACACACACACACACACACACACACACACACACATACACAGCAAAGGTGAGACAATGTCATTCCTCTCCAGCTCAGCTTGTTGAGTTAACCCTATACCAGCTCCCTCTTTTGTCACACTCACACTCTTCCTCAATAGCAAATACTCAGATAGTCACTATTTGTGCTATTCATCTCAGTCTGAGATGTTTTAATGGCTCCAAGGCTATTCCTCCCCACCCAGAGTGTGTGCCTGGAGAGAGTGTGTGTGTATGAGAGTGTGTTTAACATTGATGTAAATTTCCATTCATGACCTGTTTCCTCGACCACTCCCTGTCTACCAGCTCCCTCTTGCTCTCCTCCTTCTCATTCTCCCTCTCCCGTCTTTTCTCTCCGTTTCTTTCCCTTGTTCCCCTCCAATTAGATTCCCCACAGTTACACTCCCTTCATGCTCAATTTCTAACCCCGTCAAAGCCTCCATACTGTCCCCCATTCCCTTTCTGAGACCCACCATCCTATTGTAAATAATCACCCTAAAATTCCTGGATGGATGTTGGAAAGGAATACCTCCATGCCCTCATTCTCCATTCTCTCTCCTCTCTCGATCCAGGTAGCTGGGAGGAAAGGGTTCCCCCATGTGATCTACGCTAGGCTCTGGCGCTGGCCAGACCTCCACAAGAATGAACTGAAGCACGTCAAGTTCTGCCAGTTTGCCTTTGACCTCAAGTATGACAACGTGTGTGTCAACCCCTACCACTACGAGAGAGTGGTATCGCCAGGCATTGGTGCGTCTGTTCACAATTTCACTTCCTCTAATGAAACAGAAGCACAAATGGGGAAGGGGAATATGAAGTTGTTAACAGGCTCTTTGGGTCACAGGCTTTTTCAGCACTACCATGCTGTTTCTAACTTTGTTACACTTTCTGTCCCTCTCCTCAAGTTGGTCTCAGCATTCAAAATGCAGGTGAGGAGGAAAACACTATTTTCAGCATCATCAAACATCAAAATGGTAATACGCAATAGCGAGTCATTCTAACAAATCTGTTTTTATCGCATTTCCCAAAGTGCACAGGCAATACTACTATACAGATATACTGTAGATGTGCTCTTGGCAATCTGACGAAAAATATGGAATGCAGAGCTTCTAAACCAGCCAGATTCATACCTGTCTGAGCTAGTCTACACTACAAGTAGGACACCTCAATCAAATTGCAACAAGGTGTCTGTCACAGGCTGCATGACAGGGCAAAAATCACTCCCAGATAGAGGCAACAATAAATACCATCCATCAATTTGATCTACATTACAGTAAATTCCGGAATTTATTCAAAATGCATTCATGAATCGAAAATATAATAATTATCAGGTATGAAGATAAGACCCAGATGCAGACAATGTCAAATTAACAATGGTTTAATAATTCAACAGGGGCAGGCAATAGACATGTCAAGGCAGGCAGGGGTCAGTAAACCAGAGGTGAGGCAACGGTACCGGACGGCAGGCAGGCTCACGGTCAGGGTAGGCAGAGGTCAATAAACCAGAGGTGGGGAAAAGGTACAGGTCCACAGGCAGGGGCAGGGGCAGGCAGAGTGGTCAGGCAGGCGGGCCCAGAGTCAGGACAGGCAAGGGTCAAAGCCAAGGAGGGCGAGAAAAAGAGAGACTGGGAAAAGCAGGAGCTGAGACAAAAACGCTGGTTGACTTGACAAACAAGACGAACTGGCAACAGACAAACGGAGAACACAGGTATAAATACACAGGGGATAATGGGGAAGATGGGCGACACCTGGAAGGGGGTGGAGACAATCACAAAGACAGGTGAAACAGATCAGGGTGTGACAATAATAACATGACATGACTCATGCCTGATTTCTGCCTGTCTCTGTCTATCTCTATCTCTCTCTCTCTTGCTTTCTGTTTCTCTCTGTTTCTCTCCTTATCCATCCCTCCCTCTCTCTCCCTCCCACTCCCACTCCGTCTCTCTCTCTTTCTCCCCCCTCCCTTCATTACAAGGTCCTCCAGGTCGGCTGATCAAAGAGGAGTACATCCATGACTGTTTTGAGATGGACCTCCCCTCCAGGATGCCCCCCCAGCCCGAGCACTACAACCAGCCCCTCCCCCCTCTGCAGATGCCACCTGAGCTGCCCCGCGCCCCATCCTCTGTCAACCTCTACCCCAGCATGCCCCTCTCTCCGCCAGGTGAGATAAACTAAAACTGAACCTGGTAATAAGAAGTACTACCATACAAGCAATTCAGCTGAGAAGAACTAGACTCTTTTGCTTTCATGTCTAACTCTATCCCTTACAATTTCCATCCTTTATTCCTCTTCCCCCATCTCCCTCCTCCAGTGAGCAGCTCCATGATGGGGCCCATGTCTGGGGGCCACGGCGAGGGCCTGCTCCAGATCGCCTCTCCCCAGATCCAGGGCATGCCCCAGACGCCGCCCCCCACCACCCCCACACACGGACCACCCTCCCAGCCCCCTACCCCTCACAGCCAGAGTGACTACAGCAGCAGCTCCAAACACACACAGACACAGAGCTCCTATCACAGTGAGTTACTAACAAACCAGGTTGGCAGTGTCACAGAGATGGTGTCAATTCCATGGTGTCAGTTTCAACTCTGTTTGTTCTCTTCCTTCACAATCTTCCAGCGACCTGGACAGGCACCAGCACGGCCTCCTATACCCCTGTAGGACCCCAGCAGAATGGGCGTGGCCACCAGCAACCACCACTACACCACCCCAACCACTTCTGTATGTCAATCACCTGTCAATCAATCTTTCTGTCAGAAATGCAGGACTGTTACTATATGTATATGGTAGCGTTGTTATATTTGCTAATTAATTTATCTTAAAAGGGTCTCAGCAACATCACAGCGCACCCGCCTTTCCTCAGCCAGTCTCCAACCATCCAGGTACACACACAACGTTTACCAACTCACACACACTTACCCACACATGGTGTTGGGCATCTCACCCCATCCACCACCAATGTACAGTACCCACATGAGGGACACATGGCAGCCATTTAGCAATGTTTCATATTATATTTCATGCTGTGTGTG
This sequence comes from Salvelinus alpinus, assembly GCF_045679555.1. Taxonomy (NCBI): domain Eukaryota; kingdom Metazoa; phylum Chordata; class Actinopteri; order Salmoniformes; family Salmonidae; genus Salvelinus; species Salvelinus alpinus. Next base: position 9,892,848 of record NC_092120.1, on the reverse strand, counting down.
TTGCCAGGTCCAGAGTTCTGGTGCTCCATCTCCTACTTTGAGATGGACATCCAGGTTGGGGAGATGTTCAAGGTCCTGGCTAACTGCCCCGTGGTGACAGTGGACGGATACGTGGACCCCTCGGGGGGCGACCGCTTCTGTCTGGGCCAGCTCAGCAACGTGCACCGCACCGACGCCAGCGAGAGAGCCAGGTCTATCAGCGTGCCCCTAATATACCCACCTTGCCTAACCGCTAGCTATTGGAGAACTTTGTTGGGTTGCAGAATACACAGGGCAAACATGTATTTATCGCCTGTATAGAAATAAATACAATCCCCAGTGTCTGTGATTTTCTCTTCACTAGTGTGAACTCCTATCTCCATTTCACAGGTTGCACATTGGGAAGGGGGTGCAGTTAGAGTGTCGTGGTGAGGGGGATGTGTGGATGCGTTGCCTTAGCGACCATGCAGTGTTCGTACAGAGCTACTACCTGGACCGGGAGGCGGGGCGAGCCCCGGGAGACGCAGTTCACAAGATCTACCCTGGGGCCTACATGAAGGTGTTTGACCTGCGTCAGTGCCACAGGCAGATGCAGCAGCAGGCAGCCACGGCCCAGGCTGCAGCAGCAGCACAGGCTGCAGCAGTGGCAGGCAACATCCCAGGGCCTGGCAGTGTGGGGGGAATCGCCCCTGCAGTCAGTGAGTGCTTCTGTCCTTCTCTCTCACTCTCTTTCTTTCTCTCTTGCTCTCTTTCTTTTTTCCCTCTTTCGCTCTCTTAATCACTCAGTAAATCTCTCTTCTCCCAGGTCTGTCGGCGGCAGCCGGGATAGGTGTGGACGACCTGCGGCGGCTGTGTATCCTGCGGCTCAGCTTTGTGAAGGGCTGGGGGCCCGACTACCCCCGGCAGAGCATCAAGCACACCCCCTGCTGGGTGGAGGTCCACCTGCACCGTGCCCTGCAGCTGCTGGATGAGGTGCTGCACACCATGCCTCTGGCTGACCTAGGAGGACATGGACATGTCAACTAAGCAGTGTGGGTGTATGTGAGAGAGAGGTGGCGGTGTCTCAGTTGCTTGGTTTGGATGATAACCTTCATGAACACTACAGTACGTTTTGGATTGGATATCTTTTTCCTCAGCACCTGAAACAAAGATTGTAGACTTTAATAGAAACTTCTATCGAACTTCTATCGAAAAGGTATTTTAATGCTTTTATATATTTTCTTGTTTGAATCGCCTGATTTTCCTGAAGCAGTTTAGACTGCAAAATGTACTTGCTCAACAGCCAATCTTTTCACAGAGACTGGAACTTGCACTAAAGGCATCAATGCTTTTTAGTAGTGGTAGAGACTGTAAGGGATGGACTGTGTCACAACAATGGAAACTGGCCTCACACCGCCAATGACCTGGTAACCTGCCTGGATAAAACACTTTGGGAATTGTTCAGAAAGTCAGAATGATAGCACATGTGCTGCAGTGGATTCTCACTTAAGCAGTGTTAGAATGATGCCTTGATTACAGGGCAGCAGACTCAGACAGTTGTATTGCATCTGGAGAATGCTGCTGTCCTTTAACTGCCTTCAGTAGGGTCTGTTTGTTCTTCAGGGAGAAATTGAAATAATAGTCACCACAATCTCCATCAACCTTTTCTCTTATCAGTATTTTTCATTAACCTGCATCATGTGACTCAGTTATATTTATACTGAACAAAAATATAAAACGCAACATGTAAAGTGTTGGTCCCGTGTTTCATGAAATCCCAGAAATTTTCTATACGCACAAAAAGCTTATTTTTCTCAAATTTTGTGCACAAATTTGTTTACATTCATGTTGGTGGGCATTTTAGCCTTTGTCAAGATAATCCATCCACCTAAGAAGTGTGTCATATCAAGAAGCTGATTGGACAGCATGATCATTACACAGGTGCACCTTGTGCTGAGGACAATTAAAGGATACTCTGAAATGTGCAGTTGTCAGACAACACAATGCCACAGATGTCTCAAGTTTTGAGGGAGTGTGCAATTGTCATGATAACTGCAGGAATGTCCACCAGAGCTGTTGCCAGAGAATTCAATTCTCTGCCATAAGCAACCTCCAATGTCGTTTTCGAGAATTTGGCAGTACGTCCAACCAGCCTCACAACCGCAGTTCGCATGTAACCACGCCAGCCCAGGACCTCCACATCCGGCTTCTTCACCTGCGGGATATTCTGGGAGTGGGGTATTTCTGTCTGTAATAAAGCCCTTCTTGTGGGAAAAACAAATTCTGATTGTCTGGGTCTGGCTTCCCATTGGTTGAGCCTGGCTCCGAAGTGGGTGGGCCTATGTGCTCCTAGGCCCACCCATGGCTGCTCCCCTGCCCAGTCATGTGAAATCCATAGATTAGGGCCTAATGAATTTATTTCAATTGACTGATTTCCTTATATGAACTGTGGCTCAGGAAAATCTTTGAAATTGTTGCATGTTGTGTTTATATTTGTGTTCAGTATAGCTACCAAAAACAAGAAATGGAATATCAAGAATCTCATTGATTATATTTATTGATGGAAGGTTCTACACAGGATTTGTAACGTTTTGTTCGTTCAGATAAACAGACCAAAGTTGTCAGAAAGTGAAAGATTTTTCACTGCTATTTTATGGCCATAAAACCTTTGCTGAATGTGCCTATCTTAATTTTGTGTCCTGCCTTTGTTCAACCAAAGCATGTACTTGTGTTGATGTATGCCAAGATATGCCTTTAACTAAAGTACTTCTAGGCCTAATTAAAGAATAGGTAATTAATTAAATTGGTGCCTTAATTTTGAAGTACTGACAAAGATTACAAACCCCACAGAAAAAAACGGCTTTCATTTGTTGGTTTTCTCAGTACATTCCTGCTTCAATGCGCCTCTTGTCAGCCAAAGTGATGTATCTACTGCAATTTAAGATTGTGTGTTAGTAAAGTGAGAAAACAAAAAGCCTCATGCTCATGCAAAAAGCCTCATGTCACACAGGATGACTTCATTGGCTGTATTAAATGTGTCCAGTAGGACACCTAGTGAACTTTCTGGGTACTACGTGCATTTGCAGTCCATCCATGTTGATGTAGGGCCTGTAACTGGTTTACTTCACCAAATGATATATCCAGAATATAGCGGTTTAAAAAAAACAAATGTGTTGTTTTATATGTTTATTTATGTCTAATTTGGGACACTTATAAAACACACATGAGGGTCTCTGCTTCTCCTCAAGCTCCTAATGGTAATCATGTGAGGGTTAAAGATGAGAACATATCTATAATATTAAATTATTTGTTATGTATTCTCCTTGTAAATCATAATATTAGCAGCAGTCATTGTTTTTTACAGTATACTTTCAGCTGTCTGTAGTCAGCTTGTTTCAGTCTCTAGTAGATATCAATAAGATTTATTATTGAGTTAGAATTGACCAAAATATACTATTTTTGCATTAGTCTTGAACATAGCTTTATAATGGTTGTTTTAGTGGGGGGGTTATGTAAAATGATGTGCTTTCCAAATGCTGTATGTATGTTATAACTATTCCAAAGTTTGCCAAGAATTAAACCGTTTTTATAAAATCTGTATGGTCCTTAGACCTATTGTATAATGTTGCCAAGCAACTATTTGAATGAAAGTGTGCTACCCATCCACCAGTAGTTGGTCATTTACATACATACACTATCATACAAGAAAAAAATGACATTCTGACGCCACCCGGGGGCGGGTATAAACCCTCCTGGGAGTTCGTGAGTACCAGTCTCGAGCCCCACGCAGCATCCGAGATATAATAGCATCATTGAGTTTGGCGTATAGAGAGCGAATAGACCATATGAAAAGAGGAAGACAATCATTATTTATTAACCTGTGAGCTCATTTACTGGATATTTGGTTGAAGTATCGTTACTCATTCTCTATGGATATAAAATAGGGACAAACCATCTTTATAGTCTTTCATTTACCCTTTTTATCTGGGCGGCCAGTAAAGCATCCTGCGTTAATTCTCAAAATGGCTGAGATTACAGAATTACGACCTGCATATGGTAAGTAGCAGACATTTTCCGGAATTATTTGGCATTTTGTTTATTGTGTCGTCAGATGTTAACGTTATATGATGTCTTGTATTTACATTACGCAAAATGTTAAAATAATGCCCATTCGTTTTAGAAATAAGGCCATATGAGAATGAACACACCCAAATAGCATGATTAAGTTTATTGCTATCATCAAAGATTGCCAAGTGTAAATTTGACATTTATTCATTACCATGGCCTATGTTAATGTAAATAGCATCGAATGTAATTTGGAAATTGAACGAAACTGATTACACAGGCCTGTTCAACAGAGATAGTAACATTACTAGGCACAGACGTCAATCAATTCAACGTCTATTCCACGTTGGTTCAATTTAATTTCATTGAAATGACGTGAAAACAACGTTGATTCAACCAGTGTGTGCCCAGTGAGAGCCTATTATTACAGTATTTGCTATTATGAAATTATTTGTTTTCAATCAGTGAGTAATTTGTTCCAACATCATAATAATTGTAGGCCTATTCTATCAAAATATATTGAGTACTGCGGCCCATTCGCAACATTGTCACTTCTCCCCGTGGTCTTCAATGTGCGCGAAGGATGGGGTGGATAGGATGACGTGATGTCTATTCCTGCATAAGCATCGCCAGCCCCCGTTCCTTTGTTTTTGTTAAAGCAAGCATCCCGGAACTAGGAGCTTGGCCAAATGGACATATTTTCATTGGATCAGACCTCGAGCTTTAAATGAAGATCCCTGAACAGTAGTTTAATGCCACATTGCCATAATAAGACGTGTAGTGCTCTGAAGGCAGGGGGTGTTGGTGACCCAAACAGTGCCAGACCCTCTCAGCAAGTGACATGAATAGGTGATGGGGAATGGGGAGGGTTATGGATATTATATCATCAGAAGAATAGGACAACCCAAGTGCAGAAACAAAACGGATTGTTCTAAACCCTAAAAACCAAGGAAATATAAAGCAATAAGCATATTAACACTGCCAGGAATGGGCCTGTAACCTATTGGAGTTGATTAATGTCCATGCGGAAGAGGAGGCTTTTGTTAATAAATGCATTCTCACATTTCTTGGTTGATTTAAGATTAAACCATCAAGAGCATCTAAACATTGAACTGCTTGAAGAACCTCATTACAACAAGCAGTTGGCCTTTCATCTCAAACAGGCTCAAGATAAACAGTTGTGCAATCAAGGCTTGAGTGTTAGAGATGTGTTATTGCAAACAGAATGTTGGCCCTGAGCCTGCCGGATGCAGCAGAACATTTCATGACAGCAAAGAAACAAGAGAGTACTGGAGTTGGATATCTGCAATTCAGCCTAACAGGCTCCAGAAACCCAGATTACAGCCAGTGATCTAATCTGGGTCACTCATCAGGATTAAGACACATCTGGTCCACATCACAATCTGAGTTCTGCAAATCAACTGAATCTTATTTTCACAGGCAGTATACAATAAGACATGTTGCCAGTGCAGACAGATTGTCTCTCAGTGATCCATGGTCACTCAGCACTGTTTCCCAGGCTGGTGGATGATGGGGTTTATGCTGTACCAATCGGTGCCAGGCAGAAAGAAAGACAGTCAGTTGGTCAGAAGTTGGATAATTTTGCATTCTTCAAACACCAGAAACAGCTTTTTCTTGCAATCTAGAGCCATAGTCATTATGACTAATTATATGTCAAAACTATGTCTATTTTTCTGCATAAATTATCTAAGCATATCTTCTTACCTCCTTATCTCCTTATCTAAGCATATCTCCTTACCTCCTTATCTCCTTATCTAAGCATATCTCCTTACCTGTTCAATTGTCATTTTAATTAAGGATGCACATTGATTCTTTAAGAACCGTTTTGCCTTAGAAGTTTAGTACAACTGCCACACGGGCATATAGTATAATAACCCAATAATTAAAGCAATTTTAGTCAGTTATGTATCTATTTATTGTCATTTGAGTTTTGAAAAGAACAATCAAATGTCTGTCAATCTTTGCATGCATAACTCTGTCTATGAACAGTGGTTACATTTCCCCAGCCCCATTACTCAGTTTATCAAACAAAGTGGCAGGGTCAGGCACTGGAAATGGCTAAAATCAAATCAAACACTGTGTGTGTCACTCTACACTCGCTCCTCCTCCACTGACGATACCTCACACACTAGAGTATCTAGCGTCCTGCCGAGGCATCTCTTTGCTCTGTGCACCTTGGAAGGAACCACTTACTAGGGGAGAATAGGTAGGGGGGTACACTTTGCCTCATCCAGTCAGTGTGACCCCTGCGCAAAGTACCGCTAACATATCTTTTTATAAATAATTTTTAAACATGACAAATCTTAGGGGGCACATGCCTTTGTGTCCACTATAGGCATGATGCCACTGACAGTAGCTGTGCATATTTATACAAGAAGGATATCTTGAACTCGGCATGTGTGTTGTTCATATTTAGAATGGCAAACTACCTATACAGTAGTGTGGTCTGATCTGTAATCTATGGTTAGATATAATTGCATAATTCCTTGCAAATCAACCTGAGCTCTTCTTCTTGATGAAGGATCTGAAATGGGTTATGCAGAAGGCTAAAAGATGGAACCCACAGAAAAAAATCTCTTTAAAGTTACCCACAGAAAAAACAACTGAACTGAGGAGATTGGCATTGTGTCTAATTAAGTAGAGGGTATTTTTGGTTCTGTTAATCAGCACACTCAATTTATGCTTTTACTTAACACAATTTGTGGACAATGCCTGGACCCACAGAAGTGGAAGATTTGAGAGCTCACTACTGCCATCCCCCTGGGGTATGTTTCCGGGGCAACGGGCTCAGCTGGCATTAAGCTCCTTCCAAAATCTGACATCATCCTCCTGGTATCCCTACCCAGAATGCCAATGAACAACAACAGGAAGGAAGGGCACAGTATTTTGTTGAGACAGACAGTTGAAGGAGGGAGAGGAAAGACAGACAAAGACAGATGAAAATGGAGACGGGAGAGAGATAGAGAAAAACAGACGTAATATAAATATAGTTCGATAGCTGAGGTAAAGAGGGTGAAAGATAGAGTGTGTGCGTGTGTGTGTGCATGCATGTGTGCCTCGTACATCACATATGTGCATGCTCATGCACATTCACTGTATAGACCGACAAGTTTACCAATTGGAGTATGGTGACATGCTCCGAAGGCCAGCGCAGCTAGGGAAATGTTCCCTGTGGTGGGGGGAAGGGGGGGGAAGGCAACAATGCGTCTCTTTTCAGGGGCTTGGCCAAACAAAGGGCCCTCTCCCGGCCCTCCCGCCCCGCTGCAGCAGGCTCTGTCCACTGAGTCCCATTACAGCTGGGATCAGCACAGTCAGCCTTACCATGTGCGCACAGCACATAGTCACAGTCTCTCACTCACCACTAGCATCAAATGAGTTGGTGGGGGCTCACACACACAGTCACACATAGATTCATGCATACCTGCATGTGCACAGACACTTAGACTCTCACCCCTCACACATACACATACACAGAGACACACACACAGAGACAGGGTATGGGGCTATACCTCCCAGACACATTGAGACAGACAATACAAGACCTAGTCTGGTGTAATGACCAGCCCTGGAACATGGTCTGTCTGCTAGATAAAGCACACCGGATCAATTAAGGGAGGCAAATGACTACTGACTTAAATAAAGAGGTGGACTGTGTGTGTGGATGTGTTTAACTATAGTAAATTAACAGTAAAACATTTCTTATCAACTGGGGACATTTTGTTGGTCCCCACAAGGTCAAATGCTATTTCTAGGGGGTTTAGGGTTACGGTTAGAATTAGTTTTATGGTTAGAATTAGGTTTAGGTTTAGGGTTAGGAGCTAGGGTTAGGGTTAAGGTTTTTGTTTTAGGGTTAAGGTTAGGTTTTAGGGTTAAGGTTAGGGTTAGTGTAAGGGTTCGGGTTATGGAAAATAGGATTTTGAATGGGACTGAATTGTGTGTCCCCACAAGGTTAGTTGTACAAGTCTCTGTGTCTGTGTGTGTGTATGCAGCCTGACCTGGCTGTGTGTGTTTCCATAGACTGCTCCCCATGCTCCTTTTTACCCTCCAGAGTCAGACAGCCATAGTTGCACTTGCATGCAGTGCGTGTGTGTGTGTGTGTGTGTGTGTGTGTGTGTGTGTGTGTGTGTGTGTGTTTGTGTGGTGTGGGCGGCTGACATTTAAGCAGCCTGGTGACACCTGGTTGAATGACGTCCATATTGCTCATGTCTTTCCCACTCACACCTTGCCTTGTGCTCTGTGACACTGTAGTGAAGTCACTCCTGCTGTATGGCACAGTCACAGTGTTGAGTCACAGTGGAGTGGAGTCACCCTGGGTGGTGTGGTCACACGACTTACATTATTTAGCCTACCTGACAATAATGAGCCACTGGAGGGCAGTTACATGATTTCCTATTTGATGTTCAGTACTGCATCACTTGGTTTCAGTTCAAGGCTGAACTAAATGCAACTGACAGTTTGACTATCCACTTTATTTAGAGACTCCAGTATGAATATTTCTTACACCAGACATTGCAAACACATCCCAGTCTAGACTGTGCAAAGGCGTTACCTCATTCTATCTTCCCCTCTCTTTTAGACATGTCACCGGTGCTGGCCGGTTTTATCGGTGCAGCGGCTCTGGTGGTTGCCGTGGTGATCCTGGTTCTCCTGTGGTCCTTCTGCCAGCGTCGCAACCTCCGGGTGATGGGCCGCTACAAGCTCCATGGCGATCAGTACACCGACTCGGCTGAAGACCCGCCCTACAAGTTCATCCACATGCTGAAGGGCATCAGTATCTACCCAGAGTCCCTCAGCAGCAGCAAGAGGATAGTACGGGTGGCCAGGCGTGCTGGGTGGCAGGGGGAGAGAGACAGAGAGAGGGGTGGTGGACGCGGGATGGTCCTGGTGGATGCTGAGAACAACATCCTGGATGCTCCTACCCATCTCCAGATGAGCCACCTGGTGCCCCCTGCTGGCCAGCCCAGAATGGAGCGGGCACTGCCCGTCAGGGCCGACTACTGCTCTCTGGATAGCTCAGCTACCAGTAGCGAGAACAGCAGTAAGACCGTTTCACCTTTCACCCCTGCGTCCTCCGACCCAGAATCAGAGCCTGAAGCCAGCCTGGGCTCCCTCAGCCTGGCTTTAGACTACAACTTCCCTAAGAAGGCCTTGGTGGTGACCATCGTTGGAGCCCATGGCCTGCCTGCAGTAGACGAACAGGGGAACAGCTCCGACCCCTACGTGAAGATGACCATCCTCCCTGAGAAGAAGCACCGGGTGAAGACCAGAGTCCTGAGGAAGACGCTGGAGCCGGTGTTTGACGAGACATTCACGTTCTATGGCGTGGCCTACAGCTCGCTGCCCGAGCTCACGCTGCACTTCCTGGTGCTCAGCTTCGACCGCTTCGCCCGAGATGATGTCATAGGGGAGGTGGTGGTCCCGCTGACAGAGTTGGAACCCAGCACGGGGCGGGTGCACATCACCCAGCAAATCAGCAAGAGGAACATGCAGGTGAGGAAGGGGGGGGCGACCTACACATGTTTAAAAGCATGAACAGACAATTCCGACATATCAATCATTCTTAGAAGTAGGGGCCCGGCTCACACACACACACATGGAATTGAGCGCAGTGCAGTACACAGAGGGGGTTGTCTGACAGGAAGGTCAATGTGTCTCTATTGATTCGGTCCCCATTCAAGTCTTAACTGCAGCCAAACTGAGGAGGCAGAAACAACGCCTCCATGTAATCTCTCAATGCAGCCATCCATCCATCAGGCTCCATCACAGCCACACGTTAGCATGTGAGTGTGTACCCAACTCGGACTCACCAAGAACTTGTTTTGTTTTTTGTTCCTACATGTACCTGTGGCACTAGTCCTCACTGTGTGGCCATTGTGTATAACCCATCTGCTGTTCAATATAAGAAGGGATTGATATGTTTTGTATGGATGCAATGCAGGGGTTATTACTTCCTCATTGAAAGAAGACTTCTGATCGTAAAAACGGATAGTGTTCCTCAGTACTCATTGTGGAGGGCAAGGTATTGCAGTAGCATGGGGGAAGTCGATACACCATGCATGGGAATCAACCTCATAAGTGACTAGGATACTAAGTTGCAGGTGTATTAAAACTACACTAGAATGAGAAGAGAACTTTGGCTCACTGTAGTGGTGTCAGGGCAAATTTGTGTGGCTAAGCTTTCGGTCAAACAACCTTCATCAAAGCAATGTCATTTTCTTGCTTATTGAAATAATCCATCATAAGCATACCAATCACCAGGACACTCACCTAGGGATTTTTCTCAGCAAATCCTCATTTTATAATCATTAGATTAGAAAATGCCCTTTTAGTGATGGGTGGGAATAATATGAAATCAATTGCAAGTCAGTGAATATGAGAAAGTGCATGTGTGTGCTGGTCTGTAGCATCATACATCATGTCTACCTACTGTCACCTGTATTAATGTATACAGTACCAATATCTGATTTACATTCATATGGATATACAGTGTAAAGGCCAGACATGACAGATGTTGTTCACAGTTTATCTGATTCATTGTTTCATTTCCTTGCTCTTACTATGCAGAACACCTAGATTATACAAACCGCTATACTGTATACGTTGTGCTGTTTCTCACAGAAACACTAAAAGAACCACACTAGTCTGTTTCCACACGCAGATATGTATGGTATATTTAAGCAATAAGGCCTGAGTGGGTGTGGTATATGGCCAATATACCACGGCTAAGGGCTGTTCTTAGGCAAGCCGCAATGTGCCTGGATGCAGCCCTTAGCCGAGGTATAATGGCCGTATACCACAAACCACAAATACCACAAACTTATTGCTATAATAAACTGGTTAACAACGTAATTAGAGCAGTAAAAATAAAGGTTTTGACATACAGCCAATCAGCATTCAGGGCTTGAACCACCCAGTTTATAATTGTGCATGTAGAACAAGGTTGGCAAATAGATAATTCCAAAGACTGCTGAGTTTTATTGTCTTGGCAGTTGGTGCCCAATTACTCTTTTAATCTATGACTGTACGATTATGGCTGCTTCATTGTTGTATTGTGTCTTAAAGGCTGAGTAGGTGGGTTTGATGATTGTTCCTTTTGAATGAGTCAATAGTTAAATCCTCTATGTGTCTGTCTCTTCCTGCAGTGCGAGAGCCGTGGGGAGCTGTTGGTGTCTCTGTCCTACCAGCCTGTCTCCCACCGCCTCAGTGTGGTGGTGCTGAAGGCCAAACACCTGCCCAAGATGGACATCTCTGGCCTGTCTGGAAGTGAGTTCAACCACTGTGTATGTCAGTGTGTGCGTGTGTGCCTGTGGACAATTTAAAAAAGCGGAGCTTGTGCAGATGTCCCCTTTACATATGACAATATTCCAAAATGTCCTTCTCTCCCTTAGACCCATATGTGAAGGTCAATGTGTTCTACGGACGCAAGCGCATCGCCAAGAAAAAGACGCACGTGAAGAAGTGCACGTTAAACCCCGTCTTCAACGAGTCCTTCATCTACGACGTGCCCCCCGAGCTGCTCCCTGAGATCTCCGTGGAGTTTGTGGTGGTCGACTTTGACCGTACCACTAAGAACGAGGTGGTGGGGCGTCTGCCCCTCGGCCTGCACAGCCCCTGTCCCTCTGGCGCCGCCCACTGGCGGGAGGTCTGCGAAAACCCCCGTCGGCAGATCTCAAAGTGGCACAATCTCAGTGAATACTAGCTCCTCACACCACCTAATGCATATAGTTCTACCTGTGTATAGGGGGAGGTGGAGGAGGGGAAGAGAGGGACTTCTTGCCGAGAGAGGGGCTTCCTCATGCCATACTTTCTCTTGTGAATAATACCAACAAAAAATTAACAACATTTCTGGTGGGACTTGTACAGTGGACTTTACAGTGGTTAATGTTCAATTACAGGATCGAATCAAAGTAACAAACATGCATACAGATAAACATACACATATATAACCCACACCACTACAGAATGATAGAGACACTCAGTCTCAGCATTTGGGTAAGAGTAATGAAAGAAAAAAAAAGTTTGTTAACCAGAATCTGACTAGGATCACACATTCAAGGCTGTTATGAATTATTGTCTGGCCATGTTGTATGAAGTTTAGGCGACAGGATACATGCAAATGCTTTAAAAAAAAGAATTGTCAGACTTCAAAATCCTCCCCTTGCCATTATTGTACTTCAATTCATCGCATGTCTGAATTAAACAGAAATATCATCAAATCAAATGTAGTAAGGAAACAGAAGTATTGCTTGTATTGATAGTGAGAATTTTTTTCTCTCTCTTAAAATGAGAACACCTCATGCAACCGACTCTCTGTTGCAGTTTCTCTAAAGGTAGCAACAAATAGTACAGCTAGAAATGTCTACCCATAAAATGTTTTGGGGCCTAACAGTTGTCGTTTAGTGGCATTACCATATTTGATGACAAGCTCTGTATCTAACATGAAAACCATCAAGGTTTCAAACCAATTGATGCTTTGTTGTTAAGACAAATGTGATTTCACTGCAAATATATTTATTTGGGGTCCATTTTTACAACAAATTCGGTCTGAAAATATGAAAGTAATAAACAACCACAACATTATTACATGGATACATGTGATCACAAAAAATAGGACATCTTCTCACACTGTGGCATTAAAAAAGCATTCACCACAGTATAAGCGAATTACTGAAATATCACTGCAGCAGGTTAGTCTTAGTACTGTAATAACTAGGTAATAACACATGCTAGTTAGGAGCTTGTAGTGCCAGAAGATGTTCTTTGAAAGTCACTGATATTATTGTGAAAATTGGTTTTGACATGAAGAGTTGTAAAGGGTCATGTTTTGCTGTGTGGTTTCCAAAAGGTTTATACAGTATGTTCCACTATTTTGGCCTTTGCTGACATGCTCATCTTTTAGGACTCGATTCAATCCGAATCACCGAAGTTCTGCGCTATAGCTCGCTTGAAATGTAAACGTAATTTTTTATTGAGCTGACATATGCAACGTTTACCGTGAATGCAGTCTTCGCGAACTTGGGAACATTGCCTTTACATTGCCTTCACATTTCAATAGCGCTGAACTTGAGCGATACGGATTGAATCGAGCCCTTCGTGTATTTTTATCTCTTTCATTTGGCTAATTTCAAGAATATATTGTATAAAAGAACAGTACTTTATATCTTGAAGGCAACAATTTTCTATAGTGAATAGCCTCACAGGTTGAAGCTCCTGTATGTTGTTGGTGATACTCTGTGTGTGTGTGTGAAGACTGCAGAGCCCAGGTGCACTGTTTAGAACAATGTAAGTGGTGATGGGGTTCAGAGCAGGACATGGCACTGGGGTGGCTACTGCTAGCTTCTGGCTTGGCTAGGCTTTTGACCAGAAGGACGAGACAGGTGGGCAAACCCACTGTCACTAAGCGCTCCATCCTGTCTTCCTCCTCTTTTTCTCTCGTTCTCTCACTCTCTCTGACCCTCCTTCGCACTTTCTTCTAGCTCTCTCTTTAGTCCCTTATTTCCTCAATCTCCTTCGTTCTCCCCTGTCTCCTCTCTCTAACTTCTTCTTTGCACCTTCTTTCTTTGTCTTTTTATTTGGATCACTAATATCTCAAATTCTTTTTAATGCTTAATTTCTCATAATGAGAGGTCACAGTATTTGACAGATTAGTGAACACATCATAACACCTATCACACCCTGTGAGGATTTGGCTGTATGACTGTGATGCTCTGTCATCATTGTACCCCGTAGGCCAGGGGTGTCAAACTCATTCCATGGAGGGCCTAGTGTCTGCAGGTTTTTGGTTTTTCCTTTCAATGAAGCCCTAGACAACAAGTTGTGGGGAGTTCCTTACTAATTAGTGACCATAATTCATCAATCAAGTACAAGGGAGGAGCGAAAAACCTGCAGACACTCGGCCCTCCGTGGAATGAGTTTGACACCTGTGCTGTAGGCCTACTCAGTGGAGACAAGGGGAGCGGTAAGTCTAGCTGCAATGGCTTTACATCACACTGTGTAACATTTACTGCAGTGCAGTCTGGCAAATTGACTGTGCAAAACTCTGGGAGAACAGTAATCTCAGTGAAGCCAAGGTGAAAATACTTAAGTAAGACTGCAGGTTTGCGTCTTGACAGGGCAAGGGGAAGGCATACAATTGTGTTGCAATACATATGAGCTGCCTTGTTTGCTTTTGGCAGCAAACTCCTGCGATCAGAACCCCTACCATTTTGATTGTCTATAGCCCCATTTATACCTGGTGCTAACATGGGTCCTTTGTCCTGATCTTGTCTACATTCTGATTGTGCCCACATTTCCAGAAGTGTGTCTACACATGGTATTAAAATGAGTCTGTTATCCATCCACTGTGTCTGCATTGTGACCAGAGTTCCTGGTCCCTTCCTTTATGCAAATAATTTCACAGCTATAATATTTGTATATGTATTTACTGTAAGACACATATTGATGTAATCAGCCACCTGTCAATGATTTTAGAGGCCAGAATAATGATGATTTAAATGGTTTCTCTGTCCAGATCTGTCTACACTTGTAAAATGTCCAGACACAAAAAGATCACAATCAGATCACAATGTGTCTTTTGATTGTCAACACCTGTCTAAAAATGTGGGCACAATCAGAATGTGGACAAGATTAGGACAAAGGACGCAAGTTAGAACAAGGTATAAAAGGGGCTTACTTCACCTCTTCTCCCCACATTTGACCTTCAGTGTAGCTATTTTCTTTGTTGAAATATCCTTGTTAACTAATTTGGAATAAAATATGAAACGTAATGTAAACAAACTGTAATAATGACTGATCGTGGACTGGTACAAATTATTATTTCAAGGTATCTTCTGTCCAAATAGATGGAGTTAAACTATGTAATGAAATACTTGTCAGTAATACAAACTGTGTCTGAAACTTTAATTTTCCTATATGCTGAGTATATTACGCGGATGCTAACTTGTGTTTTTTTCATTAACAGTCATTCAACGTGCAAATAAAAAGTTATACTCCAGTGTTTGCGGCTTATTTTTTTTACACATGCATGGAGGCATGTGCACACACAGGCTTGTAAGCGTGTACACACACTCACCATAACTGAGCTACATTAAGCACAATATGCAACATGAAAATATCATGACAATCAACACCCTCTTCTGGTGTAATCTAGTTCTAAGTCCTGTGACTGAAGTAACACTAGTCGTCTGTGTAATTTATGAAAGTTGTCACATACATAGATCAGTGGAATAAAAGTCTTGATCATTCGTCCATAACGATTTTTCATTTGAACTGTTACAAACAACAAAAAACAAGCAACAATATTCATACAACTGTAATAGAGTAGCAACAAGGATAACTTCAATAATCATAGAAGTAGACATCAAGGTCAAATTTAACAACAAAAGAATCATGTAGAAACAAGATGTGAATTATTATGTGGATTATAATTAATGGACATTTTTGTAGGGGTTATAACATTTTTCATTAGTGCAAATCAAGTCTGAAATTTTTAAGAATTAAGAACTTAAGAATTGTTACACCCTGATCTGTTTCACCTGTCCTTGTGCTTGTCGCCACCCCCCTCCAGGTGTCGCCCATCTTCCCCATTATCCCCTGTGTATTTATACCTGTGTTTTCTGGCTATCTGTTGCCAGATCGTCTTGTTTGTTCAAGCCTACCAGTGGTTTGTCTCAGAGCCTGGTTTTCCCTAGTCTCGCTTTTTCTCGTCCTTCTGGGTTTTGACCACTGCCTGTCTCTGAGCCGGCCTGCCGCCCTGTACCTTTGCTCCACCTCTGGATTTCTGACCTCTGCTGACCTGAGCCGGCCTGCCGCCCTGTACCTTGGCCTCTGCTCTGGATTATCAACCCCTACCTGCCTTGACCTGTCATTTGCCTGCTCCTGTGGTTACAATAAACATTATTACTTCACACAGTCTACACTTGGGTCTTACCTTGATTCCTGATAAGAAGCCTTTTTAAAACTTGAATACACTGCTGTGCAGGAAAATGTTCTGTTACAACAGAGATTCGGTACTGGTAAGAGGCATGGGGTGGATCACCTGATTGGAGGAAAGATGGCAGATGCTGATGTGGATTGTGAATCCAATGGCAGTAGACTCAAGGAGAATTGGAATATTATCCAAAAAATTTGATATTATCTTGTAGGAGCATTGTTCCTTAATGGAGGAGAAGCTGATCAGATTAGCAATCTTGAAGAATCCATTTGAGATATCCAAACTGTTGGAGAGAGCACTGGGTAAAGTTAAGGCTGTGAGGATCACGAGAGGCGGGCTTGTTTCGATTTTTTTTGTACTTCTGAGGATCAGAAGGAACGTGTGTTGCGTCTCACCCGATTTGAGAAGTTTGTGAAAAAGTGAAGAGTCTCTGTTCTTTTGTTTTTTGATATGGAGTCTCTTGCTACTCAAGAGCAGTTGGGGTATATCAACTACAGAGTCAGAGCATTTATCCCAAAACCAATGATCACTGTAAAGCTTTTGGACATGTTTCAAGTGTTTGTAGAAGGGAGAAGCCAATATGTCCAAGTTGTGGAAAAGATCATGTTGTGTTTAAAAGGGATAAAAATGTGAGAAGTTGCAATTGTGGTTGGAATCATGAAGCCACGTCTTTGGAATGCCCGACAAGGGTGAAAAAGAATGAGGTGGCCAAAGTCAGGGCTGTCCAAAGCATTTCATATGCAGCGGCTGTTAAAAGGGTTGAGGGTTCGAATGGTGCTCCTGAAGAGTCCATGGTGGTGGATAGGCCTTCACTGCAGACTGCAGGGGTTGCCTTTCACCAGTAGAACCCAGATATTTTAAAGGTTAAGAAGGTGGACTTTGGCCTATATACACTATATATACAAAAGTATGTGGACACCCCTTCAAATTAGTGGATTTGGCTATTTCAGCCACACCCGTTGCTGACAGGTGTATAAAGTCAAACACACAGCCATTCAATTTCCATAGACAAACATTGGCAGTAGAATGGCCTTACTGAAGAGCTCAGTGACTTTCAACGTGGCACCGTCATAGGAGGCCACCTTTCCAACAAGTCAGTTTGTCAAATTTTTGCCCTGCTATAGCTTCCCCGGTCAAAGGTAAATGCTGTTATTGTGAAGTCTAGGAGCAACAATGTCTCAGCCGCGAAGTGGTAGGCCACACAAGCTCTCAGAATGGGACCACCCAGTGTTGTGTTTTACTCACTACCAAATCAAATCAAATCAAATCAAGTTTATTTTATATAGCCCTTCGTACATCAGCTAATATCTCGAAGTGCTGTACAGAAACCCAGCCTAAAACCCCAAACAGCAAGCAATGCAGGTGTAGAAGCACAGTGGCTAGGAAAAACTCCCTAGAAAGGC
Source organism: Salvelinus alpinus (assembly GCF_045679555.1). Taxonomy (NCBI): domain Eukaryota; kingdom Metazoa; phylum Chordata; class Actinopteri; order Salmoniformes; family Salmonidae; genus Salvelinus; species Salvelinus alpinus. The sequence goes on along the minus strand of NC_092120.1, from coordinate 9,875,469 downwards.
CAAAACCTAGGAAGAAACCTAGAGAGGAACCAGGCTATGAGGGGTGGCCAGTCCTCTTCTGGCTGTGCCGGGTGGAGATTATAACCGAACTATGCCAAGATGTTCAAAATGTTCATAAGTGACAAGCATGGTCAAATAATAATCATGAGTAATTTTCAGTTGGCTTTTCATAGCCGATCATTAAGAGTTGAAAACAGCAGGTCTGGGACAGGTGGCGGTTCCATAACCGCAGGCAGAACAGTTGAAACTGGAATAGCAGCAAGGCCAGGTGGACTGGGGACAGCAAGGAGTCATCATGCCCGGTAGTCCTGACGTATGGTCCTAGGACTCAGGTCCTCCGAGAGAGAGAAAGAAAGAGAGAAGGAGAGAATTAGAGAGAGCCAAGATTTTCAAAATGTTCATAAATGACAAGCATGGTCAAATAATAATCAGGAATAAATTTCAGTTGGCTTTTCATAGCCGATCATTAAGAGTTGAAAACAGCAGGTCTGGAACAGGTAGGGGTTCCATAACCGCAGGCAGAACAGTTGAAACTGGAATAGCAGCAAGGCCAGGCGGACTGGGGACAGCAAGGAGTCATCATGCCCGGTTTGCCGTGACGTATGGTCCTAGGGCTCAGGTTCTCCGAGAGAGAGAAAGAAAGAAAGAAAGAAAGAAAGAAAGAGAGAAAGAGAGAATTAGAGAGAGCATACTTAAATTCACACAGGACACTGGATAAGACAGGAGAAGTACTCCAGGTATAACCAACTGACCCTAGCCCCCCGACACATAAACTACTGCAGCATAAATACTGGAGGCTGAGACAGGAGGGGTCAGGAGACACTGTGGCCCCATCCGATGATACCCCCGGACAGGGCCAAACAGGAAGGATATAACCCCACCCACTTTGCCAAAGCACAGCCCCCGCACCACTAGAGGGATATCTTCAACCACCAACTACAATCCTGAGACAAGGCCGAGTATAGCCCACAAAGATCTCCACCACAGCACAAACCAAGGGGGGGGCGCCAACCCAGACAGGAAGATCACGTCAGTAACTCAACCCACTCAAGTGACGCACCCCTCCTAGGGACGGCATGAAAGAGCACCAGTAAGCCAGTGACTCAGCCCCTGTAATAGGGTTAGACATAGATAAAACGTAGATAAAAGGATCTCAATGCTCACCAAAACAAACTGACTGCTACAATAAAAGTAGAGGCTATCGTGTCAGACACACACAAACAAGGCATGTGCGTGAGCAAACAACACAACAAAATGCACCTTTTGGAAACAAAGTTGCAAACTTTAGAAGATTAATTGGACTAGCAAGATAACCAAAACAACATGAGAATATTGTCCTTACCGGAAGATGAGGATAAAGGAGACCTTTCCAGCTAAGTGGTCAAACTGATATGAGAGAAACTTGGCATGGGTATATCACCAGACAATCTGGAATGATGCCATAGGATCAGCGTGAAACAGAAGAATGCTAAATGCCCTCTCATGGTAATCTTCAAACTGTAGAACTATCAGACAAAAGTCAATGTTCTGAAGGCACAAGGGGGAAAGGAGATCAAAATCCACAGCCAATCCATTCAATTCACCCAGGACCTGTCTGCTAGGCTGAGAATAAAACACAAGGAATACATTCCGATCAGACAATCATTGGAGGAAAAGGGGATCAAGTCTCAGCTCCGATTCCCGGCAGTGCTGTGGGTATGGAAGGAAGCGCAGAGGATGGAATTCACAAGCGCCGATGAAGCCCTATTCAAACTGCAAGAAACCTTTCTAGTTGAAGAGGAGAGCCCCCCATACTGAAGAGTGATAAACACACTAGGCTAAATACAGTGATGCCTGATACCAGTTTATCGTAAATTGAGACAATATTATTTCCCCCTCTCTCCAATACAATCTACTGTATACTCTACTTTCCCCAAGTAACTGTCCTTTTCTATGAAGTAACAATAGAAGTAGCCGATGCCAATATGTCTCACAGTCTCATGTCAGAATTATACATTCCTCCATGTTTCTCAAACGTCAAATTTTGAAGTGTTCAAGATTAAGTTCAGGCATTTTTCCGGTTAGGGTTAAGTTTAGGCATTAACTCTGAAATCTTAAGGTTAGGCATAAACTCTGAATGGGTAAGGGTCAAGGTTTGGGATAGGCTTAAAACAAAAATAATTTTATATTGCTGGATTCAAACTTGAAACCTTTGAAATCAAAGGCAGATACTTACACCCATCCACCATCCCCGTCGACAACACGCTAGCAAAACGGAAACCTACTTGAAGGTAACAGCGCTCACTGTTGCCCCTAGTGGCAGGTTTCCACGTCATCTCCTGATGCCCTCAGACATGGATGGACGTCGAACACTGACTTGTATCACGGGTGACCTGGCTGGAAATATAGCACGTATGTCAATAACTCTTCTGTCTGTGTGTGTGTGTGTGTGTGCGTGCGTGCGTGCATGCATGCATGAATGGGAGTGTGAGGGATGGTGAATATGAATATGTGTAGGAGGGTGGGCGGGAGAGAATGGGTGTGTGGATGCATAGAGTGAGTATATGTTGTGTGAGAATGGATTACTTTGTAGATGGATAGATGGGTGTGAGTGTCTCTGAGAGGAAGGGAGTGTGTGAAAGATGGGAGGTTGGGACAAGCTTGGCTTGGTTGAGTAAGGATGGGAGGTAGGGACAAGCTTAGCTTGGGTGGGCAAGAGTGGGCAAAGATGGAAGGTTGGGACAAGCTTGGCTTGGGTGGGGTAAAGGTGGAAACTGGGAGGGAGAGGGATACATTTGCATTGGGAGAGAGGGAAGGAAGGAAGGATTTATCTACACTGCAATATATTTGTATTTATTTTTGTGACTTGAAAACCTGCTGTAAAATGAATACGAGTTTTGGACAGATTGAAGAGGATGTCAAGTCATTTTTTTTTTTTTAATGTTTTTATTTAATATTTATTTAACTAGGCAAGTCAGTTCAAGACAAATTCTTATTTACAATGACGGCCTACCCCGGCCAAACCTGGACGACGCTAGGCCAATTATTTGTATTCCTTGTTTGCCTTTATAGCTTAGATTCAATGGTGGTTATTGGTTATTTGGTGGAGATTGGGACGGGGAGGCTAGGAGGGCATCAGATACTTCTTTGAAGTATGTGTGGTGCCGCCCTCCACTCATCTCACTTCGGTCTCTTGGTGGACCCACTCTCCCCAAGTAGAGCCCACCAGCCACTATACATTAATTGAATTCACAAGGTATTACAAACTGAACTAAGGACTTAAGTGGCAGTCTTTCTCCAATGTATTTACAATGACATACAGTTGAAGTCGGAAGTTTACATACACTTAAGTTGGAGTCATTAAAACTAGTTTTTCAACCACTCCACAAATGTCTTGTTAACAAACTATAGTTTTGGCAAGTCGGTTAGGACATCTACTTTGTGCATGACACAAGTAATTTTTCCAACAATTGCTTACAGACAGATTATTTCACTTATTATTTCACTTATAATTTACTGTATCACAAATCCAGTGGGTCAGAAGTTTACATACACTATGTTGACTGTGCCTTTAAACAGCTTGGGAAATTCCAGAAAATTATGTCATGGCTTTAGGAGCTTCTGATAGGCTAATTGACATCATTTGAGTCAATTGGAGGTGTACCTGTGGATGTATTTCAAGGCCTACCTTCAGACTCAGACTCTTTGCTTGACATCATGGGAAAATCAAAAGAAATCAGCCAAGACCGCAGAAAAAGAATTGTAGACCTCCACAAGTCTGGTTGATCCTTGGGAGCAATTTCCAAATGCCTGAAGGTATCACGTTCATCTGGACAAACAATAGTACGCAAGTATAAACACCATGGGACCACACAGCCGTCATACCGCTCAGAAAGGAGACGTGTTCTGGACCTTGTGAAGATGCTGGAGGAAACAGGTACAAAAGTATCTATTCCACAGTCAAACGAGTCCTATATCGACATAACCTGAAAGGCTGCTCAGCAAGGAAGAAACCACTGCTCCAAAAGCACCATAAAAAGCCAGACTACGGTTTGCAACTGCACATGGGGACAAAGATCGTACTTTTTGGAGAAATGTCCTCTGGTCTGATGAAACAAAAATAGAACTGTTTGGCCATAATGACCATCGTTATTGTTTGGAGGAAAAAGGGGAAGGCTTGCAAGCCAAATAACACCATCCCTCCCAACCGTGAAGCACGGAGATGGCAGCATCATGTTGTGGCGGTGCTTTGCTACAGGAGGGACTGGTGCACTTCACAAAATAGATGCCAACATGAGGAATGAAAATGATGTGGATTTATTGAAGCAACATCTCAAGACATCAGTCAGGAAGTTAAAGCTTGGTCGCAAATGGGTCTTCAAAATGGACAACGACCCCAAGCATACTTCCAAAGTTGTGGCAAAATGGCTTAAGGACAACAAAGTCAAGGTATTGGAGTGGCCATCACAAAGCCCTGACCTCAATCCTATAGAACATTTGTTGGCAGAACTGAAAAAGAATGTGCGAGCAAGGAGGCCTACAAACTGACTCAGCTGTCAGAAGGAATGGGCCAAAATTCACCCAACTTATTGTGGGAAGCTTGTGGAAGGCTACCCAAAATGTTTGACCCAAGTTAAACAATTTAAAGGTAATGCTACCAAATACTAATTGACTGTATGTGAACTTCTGACCCACTGGGAATGTGATGAAAGAAATAAAAAGCTGAAATAAGTCATTCTCTCTACTATTATTCTGACATTTCACATTCTTAAAATAAAGTGGTGATCCTAACTGACCTAAGACAAGGAATTTTTACTAGGATTAAATGTCAGGAATTGTGAAACTGAGTTAAAATGTATTTGGCTAAGGTGTATGTAAACTTCTGACTTCAACTGTACATTTGAGATGAGTAATGCAAAATATGTAAACATTAAGTGACTAAGATACGGTAGAATAGTATAGAGTACAGTATATACATATGAGAGGAGTAATGCAAGATATATAAACATTATTAAGTGACTAATAAACCATAGAATAGTATAAAATACAGTATATCAAATCAAATCAAATGTATTTATATAGCTCTTCTTACATCAGCTGATATCTCAAAGTGCTGTACAGAAACCCAGCCTAAAACCCCAAACAGCAAGCAATGCAGGTGTAGAAGCACGGTGGCTAGGAAAAACTCCCTAGAAAGGCCAAAACCTAGGAAGAAACCTGGGTGGCCAGTCCTCTTCTGGCTGTGCTGGGTGGAGATTATAACAGAACATGGCCAAGATGTTCAAATGTTCATAAATGACCAGCATGGTCAAATAATAATAATCACAGTAGTTGTCGAGGGTGCAATAAGTCAGCACCTCAGGAGTAAATGTCAGTTGTTTTTTCATAGCCGATCATTAAGAGTATCTCTGCCGCTCTTGCTGTCTCTAGAGAGTTGAAAACAGCAGGTCTGGGACAGGTAGCACGTCCGGTGAACAGGTCAGGGTTCCATAGCCGCAGGCAGAACAGTTGAAACTGGAGTAGCAGCACGGCCAGGTGGACTGGGGACAGCAAGGAGTCATCATGCCAGGTAGTCCTGAGGCATGGTCCTAGGCCTTAGGTCCTCCGAGAGAGAGAAAGAAAGAAAGAGAGAATTAGAGAGAGCATACTTAAATTCACACAGGACACCGGATAAGACAGGAGAAATACTCCAGATAACAGACTGACCCTAGTATATACATATGAGATGAGTAATGCCAGATATGTAACCATTATTAAAGTGACTAGTGTTCCATTCCTTAATTTATGGCTCCCGATATCGGGACCAATATGACAACAGCCAGTCCAAGTGCAGGGCGCCAAATTCAAAAACCAGAAATCTCATAATTAAAATTCCTCAAACATACATGTGTCTTATAAGTCGCTCTGGATAAGAGCATCTGCTAAATGACTTAAATGTAAATGTAAATGTAAATATCATTTTAAAGGTAATCTTGTTGTTAATCCCACCAAAGTGTCCGATTTCAAATAGGCTTTTCAGCGAAGCACTACAAACGATTATGTTAGGTCACCACAAAACTAAAAATAATCACAGCCATTTTTCCCAGCTAATGATAGCTTCACAAAAACCATAATAGAGATAAAATGAATCACTAACCTTCGATTATTTTCATCAGATGACACTCATAGGACTTCATGTTACACAATACATGCGTGTTTTGTTTGATTCAATTCATATTTATATCAAAAAATCTGAGTTTACATTGAGGCTACAAGATTCACTAAATGCAAAAACATCAAGTGACTTTGCATAGCCCATCGTTTCAACATGAATACTCATCATAAATATAGACGATAATACAAGTTATACACATTGAATTATAGATATACCTCTCCTTAATGCAACCGCTATGTTAGATTTTAAAAAAACTTTAAGGAAAAATAATTGCACGCTATAATCTGTGTCGGCGCTCAAATTAGCATATCACAGCAGCAAAGATAGCGTCACTATAAACAATAAAATACATTATAAATATTTCATTACCTTTGTTGGTCTCGATCAGAAAGCACAGCAGGAATCCCAGGTCCACAATAAATGTTTGTTTTGTTTGAAAAAATCCGTTATTTATGTCCAATTGTTAGCGCGTTTGATAAACATGTCCAAACGCTAATTCTGGTCAGCTTCATATCGGACAAAAACTTCAAAATGTGATATTACCGGTCGAAGAAACATTTCAAACTAAGTACTGAATCAATCATTAGGATGTTTTTAACATATAGCTTCAATAAAGTTCCAACCGGAGTATTCCTTCTTGTCTGCGTGAGCCATGGAACTCAGTGACTTGCATGAGGAAGTAGGATGATAAGCGCATGGCTGCTTGATGGACACCTGACTGATTCTGCTCTCATTCTCTCCCACAACACCATAGAAGTCTCATTGGAATTTCTATTGATTGCTGACATCTAGTGGAACCCTTAGGCAGTGCAACCTCAGTCATACGTCAATTGGACTTCTTTAGGGACTCTGGTGAATACAGACAATCTCAGATTTCTGATTTCCTGTTTTGATTTCAACTCAGGATTTTGCCTGCCAATATGAGTTCTGTTAATCTCAGAGAAATAATTCAAACAGTTTTAGAAACTTTGGAGTGTTTTTTATCCAATATTAATAATAATATGCAAATATTAGTAACTATGACTAAGGAGCAGGCTGTTTGAAATGGGCACCTTTCATCCAAGCTACTCAATACTGCCCCTGCAGCCATAAGGACACCGGATAAGACACTATATCTCATAGTATATACATATGAGATGAGTAATGCCGGATATGTAACCATTATTAAAGTGACTAGTGTTCCATTCCTTAAAGTGGCCAGTGATTTCTAATCTATGCCCATAGGCAGCAGCCTCTAATGTGCCAGTGATGGCTGTTTAACAGTCTGATGGCCTTGAGATAGAAGCTGTTTTTCAGTCTCTCGGTCCCAGCTTTGATGCACCTGTACTGAGCTTGCCTTCTGGATGTTAGCGGGGTGAACAGGCAGTGGCTCGGGTGATGGATGTCCTTGATGATCTTTTTGGTCTTCCTGTGACGTCGGGTGTTATAGGTGTCCTGGAGGGCGGGTAGTTTGCCCCCAGTAATGCGTTGTGCAGACTGCACCACCCTCTGGAGAGCCTTGCGGTTGCGGGCGGTGCAGTTGCCGTACCAGGCGGTGATACAGCCCGACAGGATGCTTTCAGTTGTGCTTTCAATTGTTTTCATCTGTAAAGGTTTGTGAGGGTTTTAGGTGACAAGCCAAATTTATTTAGCCTCCTGAGGTTGAAGAGGCTCTGTTGTGCCTTCTTCACCACACTGTCTGTGTGGTCCATTTCAGTTTGTCCGTGATGTGTACGCCAAGGAACTTGAAGCTTTCCACCTTCTCCACTGCGGTCCCGTCGATGTAGATAGGGGGTTGCATCCTCTGCTTTTTGCTGAAGTCCACGATCATCTCCTTTGTTTTGTTGACTTTGAGTGAGAGGTTGTTTTCCAGGCACCACACTCCCAGAGCCCTCACCTCCTCCCTGTAGGCTGTCCCGTCATCGTTGGTAATCAAGCCTACTACTGTTGTGTCGTCTGCAAACTTGATGATTAAGTTGGAGGTGTGCTTGGCCACGCAGTCATTGGTGAACAGGGAGTACAGGAGGGGGCTGAGCACGCACCCTTGTGGGGCCCCAGTGTTGAGGATCAGCGGAGTGGAGGTGATGTTTCCTACCTTCACCACATGGGGGCGGCCCGTCAGGAAGTCCAGGACCCAGTTTCACAGGGCGGGGTTCAGACCCAGGGCCTCAAGCTTAATGATGAGCTTGGAGGGTACTAAGGTGTTGAATGCTGAGCGATTGCATCGTCTGGGGATCTATTGGGGTGGTAAGCAAATTGAAGTGGGTCTAGGGTGGCAGGTAAGGTAGAGGTGATATGATCCTTGACTAGTCTCTCAAAGAACGTCATGATGACAGTGGTGAGTGCTATGGGAAGATAGTCTGGGCCGGCAGCTTTGCGAGGGTTAACACGTTTAAATGTTTTACTCACGTTGGCTATGGAGAAGGAGAGCCCACAGTCCTTGGTAGTGGGCCGCGTCGGGCGGGCACAGTCTTACCCTCAAAGCGTGCGAAGAATAAACTTAATGATGGTGTTGGAGTCGTGCCTGGCCGTGCAGTCATGAGTGAACAGGGAGTACAAAAGTGGACTGTGCAGGCATCCCTGAGGGATCAACGTGGCGGATGTGTTGTTACCTACCCTTACCACCTATGTTTAGTCCCAGGGTCCTTAGCTTAGTGATGAGCTTTGAAGGCACTATGGTGTTGAACGCTGAGTTGTAGTCAATGAATAGCATTCTCACATAGGTGTTCCTTTAGTCCAGGTGTGAAAGGGCAGTGTGGACTGCAATAGAGATGGCATCATCTCTGAATCTGTTGGGGCGGTATGCAAATTGGAGTGGGTCTAGGGTTTCTGGGATTATGGTGTTGATGTGAGCCATGACCAGCCTTTCAAAGCACTTCATGGCTGCAGACGTGAGTGTTACGGGTCGGTAGTAATTTAGGCAGGTTACCTTAGTGTTCTTAGGCATAGGGACTATGGTGGTCTGCTTGAAACATGTTGGTATTACAGACTCAGATAGGGAGAGGTTGAAAATGTCAGTGAAGACACTTGCCAGTTGGTCAGCGCATGCTCGGAGTACACGTCCTGGTAATCCGTCTGGCCCTGCGGCCTTGTGAATGTTGACCTGTTTAAAGGTCTTACTCACATCGGCTGCGGAGAACGATATCACACAGTTGTCGGGAACAGCTGATGTTCTCATGCATGTTTCAGTGTTACTTGCCTCGAAGCGAGCATATAAGTAATTTAGCTTGTCTGGTAGACTCGTGTCAATGAGCAGCTCTCGGCTGTGCTTCCCTTTGTAGTCTGTAATAGTTTGCAAGCCCTGCCACATCTGACGAGTGTCGGAGCCGGTGTAGTACAATACAATTCAAGTTTGTATTGGAAATTTGACTGTTTGATGGTTTGTTGGAGGGCATAACGGGATTTATTATAAGCTTCCGGGTTAGAGTACCGCTCCTTGAAAGCGGCAGCTCTACCCTTTAGCTCAGTGTGGATGTTGCCTGTAATCCATGGTTCTGGTATGTACGTACAGTCACTGTGGGGACGATGTCATCTATGCACTTATTGATGAAACCAGTGACTGATGTGGTGTACTCCTCAATGCCATCAGAATAATCCCGGAACAAATTCCAGTCTGTGCTAGCAAAACAGTCCTGTAGCTTAGCATCTGCTTCATCTAACCACTTTGTTATTGACAGAGCGCTGCTGCTTCCTGCTTTAATTTTTGCTTGTAATCAGGAATCATGAGGATAGAATTATGGTCAAGATTTGCCATGGAGTCATCTGACAAATTCAGCAGGGTTTCTGGGAACTTCCACTATACAGATATCCATTCATGTCAAGTGTATTCAACTCCTTGGAAAATGAAATGATCCAAATTTCAGATTTGGCTTGAAATAAGAGAAAGTGTATTATGTGAATAACTTTTGCCTTAAGCTAGCATCTTGCCCTCTAAACTAAGAATCAACCTTCAACTGTGATAGGATTCTTTTATTAGAAAGAAAACATGAAAATGTTCTTGAATGTGGGAATGAAGTTCAATAAAGATGCCTCCTTTGCTCTATAATAGATGAGACTGGGGAAAATTGCAGTAACAGTGTTGAAAATAAAACAAGTTTTACCACAGTAGGCCTTCTTTGTTCAGGTCAAGTAGTTAGGCCTAATCAAATCAAATCCATTTTTTTTTGTCACATGCGCCGAATACAACAGGTACCTTACCCATAAAATGCTTACTTACGAGCCCTTAACCAACAATGCAGAGTATTTCAAAAGTAAGTAAGAAAAACTTGTTAAATAAACTAAAGGAAAAATAGTAACACAATAAAAATAACAATAACAAGGCTATGTACAAGAGGTACTGGTACCGAGTAAATGTGCAGGGTTACGGTGTAATTGAGGTAATTAAGGTAATATGTACATGTAGGTAGGGGTGAAGTTACTATGCATAGATAATAAACAGAGAGTAGCAGCAGCGTGAGTGAAGAGTGTGAAGGAATGTGTGTGTGTGTGTGTGTGTGTGTGTGTGTGTGTGTGTGTGTGTGTGTGTGTGTGCGTGCGTGCGTGCGTGCGTGCGTGCGTGCGTGCGTGCGTGCGTGCGTGCGTGTGTGTGTGTGTTGCGTCATTATGCATGTGTGTGTGTGTGTGTCTTGTGTTGTGTGTATTTGTTGGAGTGTCAGTGTAGAATGTGTGGGTGTGTGGTTATGTGTGGGTGTGTGGTTAGAGTCCAGTGAGTGTACATCAATCCTGTGCAAGAGGACAAAATCCTGTATCATTGCAACAAATAATAATAGATAAGGATAAAACAAGGGGGTCAATGCACATAGTCAGGGTAGCCATTTGATGAATAATATCCCCTACTTCAACATTACGTTTCTAGTACAGTTTTTGAAGGGCTAAGTAGTAGACCTAGGCTTTAATTTAGACTTAGCGCTCAGGCTTTAGAATCCTGTTCAGCCATCTTGGAATACCTGATGTTCAAAAGCTGACCCTTCTACCTCCAGAGGGAGTTTTCAGCTGTTATCGTGACTGTTGTAGACATTCCACCACAGAACAAGAAGAATAACAAGATGGCACTTAACAAACTGTACAAGGCTATAAACAAGCAACAACAAAAAAATACATCCAGAGGCTGCTTTTGTGGTGGAGTAAAGCCTAATGCATGAAATATCAATGCAGAAGCAACGTATCTGTCAATTTGCTATGCTCCTCTAATTGCTGAGAGCAAAACTGTGATTCGCAGTTCGATCACATGCGCATCCTTTCCAAATTGCAAAGATGTCATAACCTGCGCACTTCAGCAGTGATACTTATTTGGTGCTAAACGGCTCTGAAAGCTCGGGAGTTGATAGGCCGAATTGAAAGTTGTGCAAGCCAGACCTGCAATAAAACTTGGAGAAGAGTTTGTTAAATTTCATTTTATACTTCAAATCTTTAAAACTACACTTTTCTGAGGTAAGAATGTTATTCCATCATTTTTATCAGCCTTCAAGAAATGTTTCCTTATTTGCCTAGGCGAGGCTACCTAGTTGGTCAATCTTGAGGCAGATGGAGTCATTAGCCTGGGCTACAACAAGGTGTTAGTGGTAGCCTATGTTGGCATATAGTTTTTATATATATCATTGACAGTAATTCTATCCAAAGCTCTGCTTACTTGATCTTATTCCAAGCATATAATTGTCTTGTCTTTCAATATTTTCCTTTAAATTTGATAGTCTGAGCGGAACTGCTTTCTGTGTTTATGTTTCTGGTCAATGCCACTAGGCTGTGGCTTAATATTGGATCATACTTAAACCTTGATGTAAGGATGGATGACCTCTGGTTTATGTAAATATTTATTGAGTTCCTTATTGTTGCTTAAATTAATTACAGAATGGTTTGAAATTGTTTCTTCATTACAGCACTTCTGAACAGTTCATTCCCTTGCATGACTCCCATTGTTCACTGTCATCCTCCTTGGGTATGGTCAGCGCCCACTGAAGGGATAACTAGATTTCCATGCTAGGAGCATAGAACAGCTGTTATCATTGTGGCACCCTAGCAGCTGACATTACCATGTAAGCAGGATGTTAGATTCAAGATAAGGAAGTCATTATGAAACAGATGTGGGAAAGAGCGCTTGGGGTATTCTGCTTTGCCCCCTGTGTCCCTATGAGGTGTTTGCCTGACAATCACTAAGGTAATTCACTCTTTCTGCATATTCTGTTTTACAGGATTGGTGAAAAAGACATGTCGTACACAAATAATCATCACCTTGAGGTGAGCTGGAAAATATATAAAAACAATAACCAGGAGTTAAACGTTTGATTCCAAGGGAGTAAATTGTTCTCTTGGCTCTCCTCCTTTCTCCAGGCCAACGTCGTGCAACGGGTGGCTAGTCTGCCTCTCTTCGACTCCGCCCTGAAATCTGTTGTTTCAGTTTACACGGCCGTAAAGGGCCGTTACCCGCTCCTGGGTGTGGTGGGGGGCGTGGCTGAGATTGGGGTGCGTAATGTGTCCCAGGTTGCCATTCTCCGTGCCACCCCTCTCCTACTTAGTCTGGAGCCCCAGAGTGAGTCCACTGAATACTGAAAACTCTACTGATTTATTCTACCCTATTGCCTTATAACTCTCATCTGCCATCAAATATAACATGTCAAATGTAAATAACTTTAACATGGATGCCATCGCTGCCACCAAATAGCTTTTGGTTCTCATCCCTCACCATTGCTTCCCTCCTCCATATTGCAGTTGAGGTCGTCAATAACTATGCTTGTATGGGCTTGGACCAGCTGGAAAATAACTTTCCCGTCCTGCACCAGTCTACAGAGGAGGTGGGTGTCTCCTCTCTCTGTGTCTGTTCTGCCTGGCCCCATGGGTGATGATGCAGTGTGTGAGCCTGACTGACTGGTCTGTTATAGTAGACACATTCTGATTGTTCGAGCATTAATGGACCTTTCACACCACTTTATAGTCTATTAGATGCATTACCAGAGTTTCAATAGTTGACATTGACATTAAGTTCGCATGGTGTTAGACTATGTGGAAGGATACTGCTACTGACCATTAATCATGTTGGATGGATTCCATTTATAATATCCTACTATTGCTCTGACTGATTATTTCTCCCTTTTTCTAAATTCCAAACTGCCTCTCTCCCTTTCTTTCTGCCTTATCATCTACAACTATTCTACCACTCCCACCTCCCCCTTTTTCTTCACTCGCTATCTTTCATTTCTTTCCTTATCTTAACACCATGCTACTTCTTATCACCCTATTCCCTACAACCCTCCTCTCCTCCACCCCCCCCATCCCCCCCACAGGTATTGGGTAGCCTGAAGGATGCCTTTTTCCTGACCCTGGATGATGTGCAGCTGCGTGTGAATGATGAGCTGGACGGGATGCAGGGGCGCTGGGACAAGCTGACCGATGCCACCTGGTACTATCTCCTGGCTCTGCAGGAGTCACAGCTGGGTCAGATGGCCACCTCGGGCCTGGACGACATCCTCACACGCTCAGAGGAGGCCATGGCCAAGTACATGCCCCTGACGGGTACACTGCGTGAGTTTGGGTGGAGGGTAGTGGAGGGGCTAGTGCACTTTACACAGTCTTTGCCGAATGGTGGATTGGGAGGCTATCTTTCCGCTGAAGTGTATTCATGAATGCTTTATGAGGTCTTTGGTCTAAAGTCAGGTTACAGTATACAGTGTACACCACAATCTGCATGGTCATCCTATTGCTGCTTTCTGAACTTTACCACAGGGGGGCGGTAATACTCTTCAAGTGTTTGATAATGTCCCTACTAATTTGCTTTGAGGCTGTTCTAATACACAATGATATCCATAATAACAGATTTGAGAATAAAATGTATTTTCAAATATTTATATTATTTTGTTTTGTAAATATTTTAATCATAGGAAAAATATAATAAATAACTCATTAAAATAGAGTAGAATTGATATCCTGCTGTCTGTAAAGGAGATCAAATCAACATGAAAACCAGATTGATGTGATGCACTGTTGTCTTGGTAACATTGCAGTACATTATCAAATCATACTGACTCATATCCTCACTTGAAATATAAAGTGTGCTTGGAAATTCAATTTTCTTTCATCATTCATTAACTTGTAAACAATCAAGCATGTTTTTAGATGATGGTGTGTAATTGTAGAGTGCGTAGACTGTGTTGATCAGACAGTGTGTCACGCTGATGACGCTCTGTGTGTGTGGGAAGAGGTGTTTGGAAGGGGTGATAGGAGTTGTGATGTCTGTGTGAAAGAAATGACACATAGCCTACCGTGCAAATACAACCAACTACTAGTAACCCACTGGGCACAGACGTCAATTCAACATCTACTCCACATTCGTCATTTCATTGAAATGACGTGTAAACAACGTTGATTCAACCAGTGTGTGCCCGGTGGGAAGTACTAACACCTCGCTCTGTCTATATGGCTATGTCCAGTCAGCTTCGAATATTGGACACTACAGTTACGAGGGCAAGTTTTGGCAACAAAGACACATCTACATCTTGCTGTTGAGTTGACCACGCCATATTTGTCTTTTGACTTGCCTCTGTGTGTTCCCCAGGCCTAGAGTGGGAGAGGAGGACACAGCAGTATGAGGATGAAGATGGGGAGGATGAGCCTGGGTTGTGGACGCGGTTCCGAGGCCTCCTGCTCTGTCTGAGCCTGCAGCTGTACCACCGCCTGCTGAAGCTCAGAAACAGGCTGGAGCAGGCCATGGGGATGCTACAGGACGCTACCGACAGGGTGAGAATCACCTAGAACCCTCTCTATGGCTGTGTCCCTAAAACAAACCTTTGTCTGCTTTCGTCCCCTGTCGTCTCAACTACAGGCCTCTTGCTTTACACTTATCATGTCCTAGTCCAGGTCAATCTGCTTTCTCCTCTTCGTCCTTTCTCACACTCTCCACTCTCATTCATCTGAACCACCCATCCTTAGCCACCCTCCGTGTGTCTCACTCTCCTGTGTTCTTTTACATCTTTCTTTTCCTTCTCGTTTTTCTCCACACACCCATCTGTTCCTCATATCTGTCAGACCTCTCATCCATCATGATAAACTACACCGCCTCCTCCTTACTCAATCAGGGTACAGCACAAAATAAACAAGGTATTAAAGACATTTAGATGTACCGTTAAAATAGTCTAACATTCAGACAATATAATCATTTATACTAAAAGTGTAATAATGATAATAACAAGGTAATAATAAAATAACAAAACAACAGAATAACTTTAAATGGATGAATTAAACAGAACATTTTCAGGCAGCAGCTCAGCTGCTCTTTGTTGACCTCTGTAATCACTTGATGCTAGGTCCCTCGGGAGGCTGTCTAGCCATCACAACATCCTCTGCTGTCTCTGTCTGCCTTTTTTGGGTTCGGGGGAAATAGAAGCAGGCTACGTGCCGAGAGACATGGTCAGTGCTCTCTGTGAAGGCTCTAGGGCACTCCCTGCATTTCCTGTCTACATGGGCAGAGGGCTGGGGCTCAGTATTACCCTTACCCAGGCACAGAGTTCTGAGCACATAGAACCATCATTAAGATGTACCAGACTCAAATCTCCTGGGGCTATAGCAGACTCTATGGCTTAGGACAGAAGGAAGGGACAGAGAGATTATGAGACAAGTGACAAGGCAAGTCAGTTAAGAAAAAATTCCTATGTACAATGACAGCCTACAAGGGAACAGTGGGTTATCTGCCTTGTTCATTGGGAGAAAGACAGATTTTTACCTTGTCAGCTCAGGGATTCGATCCAGAAACCTTTCGGTTACTGGCCCAACGCTCTAACCACTAAGCTACCTCCTGTCCCAAGAATGGTCCCTGTGGGATTTGGCCTACGTGAGGTTTTGAGCCTACCACTGCCCCTGCAGCACACGCTCAGACAGACAAACGCTCAGACAGACAAACACACAGAGCGATGAGGAGATCCGAGGGCTGGGGGCAAGACTTTGATGGACCGATAAGACACAGACTGTAAACATACACAGCTCTCTGAAAGCAAGAGTTGTGGAAACTAACAAAAAACAGTATGGTGGCATGTTTAGAAATGAATTCATTGTGAGGCTTGTTGGTTTATGAAGCTCAAACTGGGTTTAGGTCAGTTGAAATTGGGGGATATTTTCAATAACAGGGTCACTATATGGGTCACCTCAAGGCTTTTAGGAAAGAGGATGAACATTGAGAAGAATAACTACTAGAATTTCAATGGATTGTTTTATAATACATTCATTTTTAGGTTTACGGTTCTCTGAACTCAAATTGGGTTTATAGTGAAGCTGCCAAAGTAGTTACTGAATAGAAAAATATAATAACAGTAACACTAGGAACTGTTGAATGAACTTTCATAGAGAGATTATATTTTTGTTCCTTTCTTTCTCTTTTTTACAGCACATTGTAATAAACCACATCAAATTTGTAAGGATTAGAATTTTACAGTTTAGTAAAGTGTCAAAGCAATTTGAAATAACAAAAACAACCTTACAACTATAGGGTTTCCAGCAGTTTCTTTGCTTGAACCTCTTGTAATGTGCTGTGAAGGAACAACCTGAGTCCCCATTTTCCCCAGAATTTGGTTCAGGGGTAATTGGTGCTAAATGACCCTAACTGCTGCTGCAGGCTGCTGGCTGGGGAGAGAGGAGAATAGGCTGGTGCTGAAAGCCCACCAATGAGGGTCGGCCTCATCAGACAAACACCCTCATTAATGCTCCTGCACACTCTCCCATAGAGACTGAGGCACTGGGACAGAAACATGTGTGTGTGGTGTCCTCAGATGTCCTACATCGATGAAACTTGGCAGCGGGTACCATGCTGCATTGTTACATTTGCCCTGAGTCTGTCCCCAGGCTACTTTGGGCCAGTTTCCTGCCCCATCACCAGAATCCTTGGTTTGGTTTCACACAGCAGGAACAGAAGGGGATAGCGTGTCACTTAGCTGACCCAAATACCTCTTCCACCTCTTTTTGTCTCCCCCACCAAAACTGTGGGACTTTTGGCCTAGTTCTAGAGACTTGGTAAAACGTGTTTGCCTATCTGGAGCTGTTGAGCCACACTACAAGCTCACATGTAAAAGCCTGGAGGATGGTGTGATTTGATCTGCTTCTAAACTCAGCTAAAAAAGAAACGTCCTCTCACTGTCAACTTATTTTCAGCAAACTTAACATGTGTATGAACATAACAAGATTCAACAACTGAGACATAAACTGAACAAGTTCCACAGACATGTGACTAACAGAAATGGAATAATGTGTCTCTGAACAAAGGGGGGTCAAAATCAAAATTAACAGCATTAAGTACTGCAGTGCATCTCCTCCTCATGGACTGCACCAGATTTGCCAGTTCTTGCTGTGAGATGTTACCCCACTCTTCCACCAAGGCACCTGCAAGTCCTCAGGCAAGTTCCCGGATCTTGAGATCCGGGCTCTTCGCTGGCCGTGGCAGAACACTGACATTCCTGTCTTGCAGGAAATCACACAGAACAAGCAGTATGGCTGGTGGCATTGTCATGCTGGAGGGCCATGTCAGGATGGGCCTGCAGGAAGGGTACCACATGAGGAGGATGTCTTCCCTGTAATGCACAGCGTTGAGATTGCTTGCAATGACAACAAGCTCAGTCCGATGATGCTGTGAAACACCGCCCCAGACCATGACGGACCCTCAACCTCCAAATCAATCCCGCTCCAGAGTACAGGCCTCGGTGTAACACTCATTCCTTCGGCGATAAACGCGAATCCGACCATGTGTTTGTGCCCATAGGCGCGGTTGTTGCCGGTGATGTCTGGTGAGGACCTACCTTACAACAGGCCTACAAGCCCTCGGTCCAGCCTCTCTCAGCCTAATGCGGACAGTCTGAGCACTGATGGAGGGATTGTACATTCCTGGTGTAACTCGGAAAGTTGTTGTTGCCATCCTGTACCTGTCCCGCAGGTGTGATGTTCGGATGTACCAATCCTGTGCAGGTGTTGTCACACGTGGTCTGCCACTGCGAGGATGATCAGCTGCCCGTCCTGTCTTCCTGTAGCGCTGTCTTGGGTGTCTCACAGTACGGACATTGCAATTTATTGCCCTGGCCACATCTGCAGTCCTCATGCCTCCTTGCAGCATGCCTAAGCCACGTTCATGCAGATGAGCAGGGACTCTGGGCATCTTTCTTTTGGTGTTTTTCAGAATCAGTAGAAAGGCCTCTTTAGTGTCCTAAGTTTTCATAACTGTGACCTTAAATGCCTACCGTCTGTAAGCTGTTAGTGTCTTAACGACCGTTCCACAGGTGCATGTTCATTAATGGTTATGGTTCATTGAACAAGCATGGGAAACAGTGTTTAAACCCTTTACAATGAAGATCTGTGAAGATATTTGGATTTTTACGAATTATCTTTGAAAGACAGGGTCCAGAAAAAGGGACGTTTTGCTGAGTTTAGTTCCATATTACTGCTGCGGGTAAACAAGATACGCTGCCAGGCATTTTTCCGCGCCCACATCGAGCAAAGTGATGGGATATGTCGGATCTTATAATACAGAAGAGAACAGACGTATAAAGAATGAGGCATTTGTGGTCATATTCAAGTGTCCTCCAGGTCAGATGACATCCTCTTTGCAGTGGATGGACATTGGTTGTTTTTTATGGGTTAATGAATAGTTCTTCAGTAGCTGTCAGTTTGTCATGTTTGTTTTTTCAACTTCACAAATAGTGGCGAGAAATTGCTTTAAAGGGTCCTTCAACAATTTCCCCAAAGACTGATTCAATTCATGTAAGTCTTCAGCTAAGTGCCTTATCGTTGTATCATCAGATGGGCCTGAGCAGGCTGCTGGAGGTGGTGGGGTCTGTGCTCCAGATGCTGCAGCTGTTCTACGTGTCCCAGGTGTTGCGTCTGGAGGCCATGAGGAGGCTGGTCCTGGACCAGCTGAAGGCCCAGGTCCGGGTCCTGGCTGAACTGGGACCCATCAATCAGCTGCTGGGACTGCCTGCTCAGGTGCAGCTTGTGGTGGCCGACCTGCAGGAGCTGGGCAAGATCCTACTGCAGCTGCTGGTCAACAGCACCCCTCTCTACAACATGGTGAGCATTCTAGATTTTAGTTGCACCCTTCCTTACTAGGTTATTTAACCTTCCTCATTGTATCATCTCCCCTCGTCTAATCTCTCTTTTATTTGCCCTTACATGTCTCTCTGTATGTATATTCCCCACAGTCTTAATCCCCTGTGTACCCCCACCTTTTATCTCGGTCGCTTTCTCTCTCTCTCTCTCTCTTTCTCTGTCTCTCTGTCTCTCTTTCTTTCTCTGTCTCTCTTTCTCTCTCTGTTTCTCTTTCTTTCTCTGTCTCTCTTTCTCTCTCTATCTCTGTCTCTGTCTCAGCTCCAGCAGCCAAGTGATCAGGATGTGGAGGACTTCCTCAACCAGCAGGAATCCATGTCCTCTGACACCACTCACCGCAGTTCTGCCAGTAGCCTCTTTCTCAAGGCCATGGACGGCCGCCCACACAAACGCAAGAGCTCGTATACCCTCTCCCAAACGGGCTCAACCAGTGCCCCCAGTCCAGCCTCAGCCAAATCGCCCAACGGCAGCTGTGGCAGCCAGAAGCAGGATGACCAGACTCTCTCTCTGGAGCTCAAGAACCTGGATCTCCCTTCCACCATCGCTGTGTGTTGTCGCTCTTCAGTACGCAGGGGCTCATCCAGCGGCATCAATCCCCCAGACCCCAGCCCAGACCCCAGCCCAGTCCCCAGCCCAGCCCCGGCCAACCCAGCCAACGACGATGACCAGTCTCTCTCTCGCCAGGGCAGCCAGAAGCCTGATGACCAGCCTCTTTCTCGCCAGGGCAGCCAGAAGCCTGACGACCAGCCTCTCTCTCGCCGGGGCAGCCAAAAGCAGGAAGACCAGCCTCTCTTTGTGGAGCTGGACAGCACTGTGTGTCGCCGCTCCTCAGCCATCGAGTTCCTCTTAGCCCCCATCATTCAGTACCTGAGCCCTGGGCAACTGTCAGATGAGACTGTTATACCTGAGGTGGAGACCACCAAGTTCCATCCAGACACAAGAGACGAGAGCCTACCCAGACACAAGAGCCTGTCTGCCCGCTCCCAAAGAAGCTCATCAAGTGCTGGCATCCCGGATGACCAGTCTCTCTCTCGCCGGGGCAGCCAGAAGCAGGACGACCAACCTCTCTCTCTGGAGCTGGACCCCCTAGAGCTTCCTTCTACCAGCATCGTGTGTCGCCCCTCCTCGGCTGCCGAGGTCCTCGTAGGTTCTGTCCTCCAGTACATTAACTCTGAGCCATCCTCAGACGAGCCCGTTGTACCCGAGGTGGAGACCACCGAGAACCACATTAAAGCCAGAGACGAGAGCCTACCCAGACGCAAGAGCCTGTCTTCCAGCTCCCACTGGAGCTTGTCCAGTGCCGTTGCACCTGTGGTGGAGACCACTGAGGACCTGAGCCCTGAGCAAGGCTCAGATGAGGCCATTACACTTGAGGTGGGCATTGAGTACTACTCAGACACAAGAGACATGAGCCCACCCAGACGCAAGAGCCTGTCTGCCCGGTCCCGTCGGAGCTCGTACAGGGCTGTTGCACCCGAGGTGGAGACATCTGAGGGCCTGAGACCTGAGGAAGTCTCAGATGAGGTCATTGCACTTGAGGTGGAGAGCACTGAGTACTACTCAGATGCAAGAGACGTGAGCCCTTCCAGACACAAGAGCCTGTCTGCTGGCTCCAACAGAAGCTCATCAAGTGCTGGTAACCCGGGATACCAGTCTCTCTCTCGCCGGGGCAGCCAGAAGCAGGACGACCAACCTCTCTCTCTGGAGCTGGACCCCCTGGAGCTCCCTTCTACAAGCACCGTGCGTCGCCCCTCCTCGGCTGCCGAGGTCCTCCTAGGTTCCATCCTCCAGTACCTGAGCTCTGAGCCACCCTCAGACGAGTCCATTATACCCGAGGTGGAGACCACCGAGAACCACACAGAAACCAGAGACGAGAGCCCACCCAGACACAAGAGCCTATCTGCCCACTCCCGCAAAACCTCATCAAGTGCTGGCAACTCGGATGACCAGCCTCTTTCTCGCCGGGGCAACCAGAAGCCAGATGACCAGCCTCTCTCTCTGGAGCTGGACCCCCTAGAGCTTCTTTCTACCAGCACCGTGCGTCGCTCCTCCTCTGCTGCTGAGGTCCTTCTAGGTTCCATCCTCCAGTACATTAGCTCTGAGCCACCCTTAGAGGAGCCTGTTGTACCCGAGGTGGACAACACCGAGAACACAGAAGTCAGAGACGAGAGCCCACCCAGATGCAAGAGCCTGTCTGTCCAATCCCGCAGAAGCTCATCAAGGGCTGGCAACCCATCCAACGTCCGCCAGGACAGCCAGATGAGGAATGACCAGCCTCTCTCTGTGGAGTTCGACATCCTGGACATCTCTTCTACCAGTGCTTTGCGCTGCCGATCCTTAGCTGCCGAGGTCCTCCTTGGCCCCATCCTCCAGTACCTGAGCTCTGAGCCAACCTCAGACGAGACCATTATACCCAAGGTGGAGACCACCGAGAACCAAACAGAAGCCAGAGACAGGAGCCCACCAAGACGCAAGAGCCTATCTGCTCGCTCCCGCTGGAGCTCGTACAGTGCCGTTGCACCCGAGGTGGAGACCACTGAGGACCAGAGTCCTGAGAAAGTCTCAGATGAGGCCATTGCACTCGAGGGGGAGAGCACTGAGTACTACTCAGATGCAAGAGACGTGAGCCCATTCAGACGCAACAGCCTGTCTGCTGGCTCCCACAGAAGCTCATCAAGTGCTGGTAACCCGGGATACCAGTCTCTCTCTCGCCGGGGCAGCCAGAAGCAGGACGACCAACCTCTCTCTCTGGAGCTGGACCCCCTGGAGCTCCCTTCTACAAGCACCGTGCGTCGCCCCTCCTCGGCTGCCGAGGTCCTCCTAGGTTCCATCCTCCAGTACCTGAGCTCTGAACCATCCTCAGACGAGACCGTAATACCCGAGGTGGAGACCACAGAGAAGAATGCACAGTTAAGAGATGAGAGCACACCCAGACGCCAGAGCTTGTCTCCCCGCTTCCGCAGGAGCTCGTCCAATGCTGTTGTGCCTGAGGTGGAGACCACTGAGTATTATTCTGACGAAGGAGACGGCAGCCCATTCAGATGCAAAAGCCTGTCAATCCGCTCCCACAGGAGCTCATCCAGTGGAGGCAACGCCCCAGCCCCCCGGCTAACCCCGGACAACACACACAATGGCCTCCAGGGCAGCCAGATGCAGGACAACCTGGAGGAGTTGGACACCAGCGCCGTGCGTCGCCGCTCCTGGGCTGTCGAGGTCCTCCTAGACCCCATTCTGCAGTACCTGAACCCTGGGCACTCAGAAAAGGCCGATATAGAAGAGGCCGAAATACCCGCGGTGGAGGCCACAGAGCACTAAGAAGTCACCAGTGTCCTAGAAATGGGCCCCCTTTGAAGGCCCAGGTGTAAGACTTATTAGTTGATTTTAGTTTGTGGGTACACATAAGAGGACCATAGTTCAGCAGACATAATCTGTGATAAATCCATTGTAATACAAAATGTGTCAATGTATGTGACTGAAAGATTCAGGCGCTCTACTTCATGTACAGACGCCAACCCAAATTTGTTTTGGTTTCCTAACTGAGCATCATGTGACATTATACACCTTGTACCCCATTATATATTAGACTTAACTATTCTTATATGACGTGCTAACTTGATGTCATATTCTGTTTTCTGTTTCCCAAAGTAGCCGTGAGAAACAAAGCTTGTCATGATTAAAGGTAAAGTCTGGATTGATTGGCCTAAATATGGATGATGAAAGGAAGTTGAATGTGTTGAGGAATGAGCATCGAATAGACAGTAGAAAATGTGTCTTTATTACAATGTCATAACATTTAATATTTCAGAACATATAATACATGACACGTTTAGATTGTCCGACAGTATACATCAACATAACATTGGTTGTATTCAAGAAATAAATAACATTTGTATTGCTGATGTGAAATGTATTGAGGTTATGAAGAGTGAAATAAAGTGTAATTTCCCCATCTACAGTACAGTATTCAGCTCATACATGTACTTTCCCAGATTAACCCATTCCGGTTTCATGCATTGTATAAACATTAAAATTACAACATATAACTTTTCCCCAAGATTTATTACACAGAAATGAAATACTTTTATCCACATTTTAATATATTCATTTATTTATTTACAATTCTCAAACAAACGTGTGCACAGCACATATAAGCATCAAGTCTGCTAGAACTTGTAACATAGAATTACTAAGTTTAACGTTCGTTTTCAGATAAAGTATAATACTGAAATGTAATTGTTTGCTGTTTTGCATTGCTGATTATACACACATCAAGCCTTCAACATTTTACAAACTTCGAGTGTACATTGTCACTGAAAATAAATTCCCTAACAATTGGCAATGGGTAGGACTTCCAACAGATCAACAGTATTGTCAGATGTCAGCTACTCCAGATTCCTGCTCATGCTTCACATTGAATACCTATTGAGTGAAGGATGGAAGCGCACATGATTTCTCATACAGTTTATCTACAGTACTGTATACCTACTTTTCAACTTCAAAAAGTAGAATAGATTATTGATTGATTGCTTCCATCTGCAATTCAAACTTTTGTGTAACTCTACAAGATAACCAATTTCTCCTTTCTGAAAACCGTCCCAATGAAGTTCCCTATCAAAACCTGTTGAAGTTGTTAGAACGAACCTGCTGTTGGACTACAACCTGCCATAGACCATTTTTCCCAATTGCGCCTCCAAGTCTGCATTGGCCAACCGCGTAGCATACCTACGACATGTTCTGACTATCCAAATCCCATTGCGCATAATGTAGACTATCCTGTGGTAGATTACTCTGCACGTTTCTTCCCGAATACAGCTGACATGCTTCTCACTATACTTTTAATACCCGCGGCACCTTTCCGCAGAGCTCTCGACTCTTTGATAAGATCTATCAGTCCATGGAACACCAGCAAAACACCGTGGTATGTTTCAGCTGCGGATATCTCGAAAAATACGCAGTCTTCCGAGAGAGCAAGGAGTCGGCCCTCCTCACTTGAGACTGTCCGTCGGTGCTGCAAATCGCGTTTGTTTCCAACAATGATGATGGGCGCTGTTGCAGACATCTTCCTACTGGCATGGCGGATGCGCTGCACTTGTTGACGCACTACCTCGAAGCTGGAGCGGTCGCATATGCTGTATACCAGTATCACGCCGTCTGCCCATTGAAGCTGTTTCTCACTTATCGACTCAGTTATTGCACTGTCCTAAAAACATAAAAACATGACATATGAGTGGTCACTATGGCTAGATGACAAACATTTGCCAATGGCAAATGCGTAATGATGAATGGCGACATTTGGGTAGTCCAAGAGTGTTTACCTGTGGGTAGAGCGAGTCCCATATGTTGAAGGATATTTCCCTCCCGTCAACTGTGTCAATGTGACTGTAAATTGATTCTGACGGAGAAATATATGAATTAAATCAAAAACATCATAATGTATTAAATAGTCAGCATTACGCACAATATGTATGTACTCATTTGGCAGGCTTACCTATATCACCGTACTCGCCAATAAATCTTCTGGTAATAAATCGGACGGTGAGCGCTGGAAAATACAAAAAGTTGTGTACAGTTTAATCAAAATATATTTTAATGGCTTGTACAAACTTTGAGTGTAGATTGTCACTGAAAATAAATTCCCTAATACGCAATTGGTAGGTAGGCCTTCCGTCAGATCAGATACTACAGATTCCTGCTCATGCTTCACATTGAATGCCCGTTGAGTGAAGGATGGCAAAGCACATGATAACTCGTTAACTGTTGAAAATACCTGTGTGAACATTGCAAGGTGCATATTAAAAACAAAGACAAAAACACATTCTTACCTGATTTCCCTACATTTTCAGCCCCAAGTAATAAGATATTAGCTTCCACTTTTTGCTGAGTTCCCTCAATTGTCTTGCTGCAGTGATGCGAGTTAGGTTTGACCTGGACAACCATTTGGAATGGATTATGCTTCAAAAAGCTCTTTTAATTACCCTGTTTTGATGTAGGGTACTGTACAGTGACAAGTATATATATACAGTTTGCAAGAGCTGGAGAATAGGTGGAGCCATTTATGAACCAATGAGAAGATAGCCTGTTTAAGTGGGCTGGGTCACAACTCAGCCCACTTAATTTGATAGGGCTGTTATGTGATCATGATGGCTAGTTTTCTTGTGATAATTGAAATAAATGTTTCAGGTTGGTTTAAATCTTACATTCAATATTTTTCATTACTTTGATCTATTGGTAAATCCCCTCTACACAAACCTACTGAAAATATGAACATGTCAGAGAAATGTAAATCACTAACCAAATCATTTTATAAACATTTTGATAATTTTAGACTGCTTTAACTCTGGGAGGGCAAATGTGTGCACTGCACACACCATTGACAGTTAGTACAAACCCTGGGGAATCAGTGATTTTAATTGATCAGTTAAGGGAAAATCAAAAACCATCAAGAATGCAGCCCTCGAGGACAGCCAGAAGTTGTTCACCCCTGATCAGTGTGCTTTTACTCTGGCGCCATCTGGTGGCGTTGTATCAGCATCGCCAAGACCACTGGTTTAATCTTTGGCTGCCTTATGCTCATGCAGTGCACCTTTCATCTAGGCCAATTTAAGTACGTTCGAAACACAGGCATACATAGAATATTTTATATGAACTCAGCAAAAAAAGAAACGTCCCTTTTTCAGGACCCTGCCTTTCAAAGATAATTTGTAAAAATCCAAATAACTTCACAGATCTTCATTGTAAAGGGTTTAAACAGTTTCCCATGCTTGTTCAATGAACCATAAACAATTAATGAACATGCACCTGTGGAACGGTCGTTAAGACACTAACAGCTTACAGACGGTAGGCAATTAAGGTCACAGTTATGAAAACTTAGGACACTAAAGAGGCCTTTCTACTGACTGAAAAACACAAAAATAAAGATTCCCAGGGTCCCTGCTCATCTGCGTGAACGTGCCTTAGGCATGCTGCAAGGAGGCATGAGGACTGCAGATGTGGCCTGGGCAATAAATCGCAATGTCCGTACTGCGAGACGCCTAAGACAGCGCGGATAGCTGATCGTCCTCGCAGTGGCAGACCACGTGTAACACCTGCACAGGATTGGTACATCCGAACATCACACTGGCGGAACAGGTACAGGCTGCCAACAAAATCTGCCCGAGTTACACCAGGAACGCACAATCCCTCCATCAGTGCTCAGACTGTCCGCAATAGGCTGAGAGAGGCTGGACAGAGGGCTTGTAGGCCTGTTGTAAGGTAGGTCCTCACCAGACATCACCGGCAACAACGTCGCCTATGGGCACAAACCCACCGTCGCTGGATCAGACAGGACTGGCAAAAAGTGCTCTTCACTGACGAGTCTCGGTTTTGTCCCACCAGGGGTGATGGTCAGATTTACGTTTATCGTCGAAGGAATGAGCGTTACACCGAGGCCTGTACTCTGGAGCGGGACCAATTTGGAGGTGGAGGGTCCGTCATGGTCTGGGGCGGTGTGTCACAGCATCATCGGACTGAGCTTGTTGTCATTGCAGGCAATCACAACGCTGTGCATTACAGGGAAGACATCCTCCTCCCCACACCAGATACTGACTGTTACTTTTGATTTTGACCACCCTCTTTGTTCAGGGACTCATTATTCAATTTGTTAGTCACATGTCTGTGGAACTGGTTCAGTTTATGTCTCAGTTGTTGAATCTTGTTATGTTCATGCAAATATTTACACATGTTAAGTTTGCTGAAAATAAACGCAGTTGATAGTGAGAGGACGTTTCTTTTTCTGCTGAGTTTACTAGCGTACAGTACAAAGGCTACAGTAATGCATAGTATATTGCATAGTTTTTACAAATGTGAAAAAACAAAGTCAAACACAATCCCTTTTGTATTTAATTTAATGAAACAAAGTACAATATCAGTTGTATATAATTGACTAACATAGCATTTCTGAGTCTCCACTTCAATGGCCATTATTCAGTCTGCATCCTTTTTCATTTTTTTCACATTAGTTTCATTTTCATCTGTTTCAACTCTGACCTGGGAGTGATGTTTCTTAGCTTTTGGCACTTTGGTCATATTCAGCATCTCCCTCATCCTCTTCAGAGACTCTGCAGCTGTTGGTTCCTCAGGTTCCCCCGTCTCAGTCCAGCTGCTGTTAGGGTGGCTGAGGAGGGAGGGGTGGAGAGCTGTCCCAAACACTTCCCCTAACTTCCTCTGAAAGCTGCCCCGTAGCTTGACAACCAACTCCTGGTCCTTTGAGATAATAAAAAATACACATTCAATGTAATTTGCCTGGTATTTTTGTCTGTAAATTCTCAGGTAATTTGGTAGTTTAGCAAATGCTTTCAGTAGTGATTTTTTTACTATATAATGATAACTTTTAGAAGATGTGACAACCTTTGAGTTCATCAACATGGCTTCGAAAAGGACCCAGACGTCAGAGACAAATTCGGAGGGGGTACGGTAAGGGGGTGATCGATGTTGTAGCAGCCTTCCATGTATGGAGTCAAGACATATTGAATCTGAGGGGGGCTGAAGAGACAAAAGTATGAGAGCTCTCATTATAAATGTGCTAAATAATAGCAACAGATAAGATTATTTACAAATATCACTAATGCCATTGAGTTACAATAAGCCATTTTGGTCAGGACAGAGTAATCATAAATAAATAACATGTTTTTAATATATATTTTCATACACACCTCAGCCGTGCTGTAAAGGATGTTTCTGTCATTCTCACACCTTAGAAAAAGTAGGAGATGCTCACATTTCTGTTAGCAAAGAAAATAACAAGATCTGGTTAATGCCAGCATTGAATCTAAGACGTTACAGGTCCAAAAGGTCAATTTAAATGCTATCCGTGTCACGATCGTCGATAGGAACGGACCAAGGCGCAGCGTGAGTTGAGTTCCACATACTTTATTACACCGTAAAACTACAAAAAACAATAAACATAACACCAACGTGAAAGCCGTAGTGCTCAAAACACTAACACAAACAATATCCCACAACGCAGGTGGGAACAAAGGACAACTTAAGTATGATCCCCAATCAGAGACAAAGATAATCAGCTGCCTCTAATTGGGAACCATACAAAATACACCAACATAGAAATAACAATACTAGAACACCCCCTAGTCACGCCCTGACCTAAAACACCATAGAGAACCCCGAGGGCTCTCTATGGTCCTCGGGGTTCTCTATGGTCAGGGCGTGACAATCCGACTCAGCAGGAGGATCCGAATTCAAATACACAATGGGTGAATCTTACCCGCTGGTCTGCTAGGCTGAGGCACATAGTCCTGTGCCTGTCATCACTGTAGGGGTCTGTGGTGTCAGCCAGGTCCTGACAAAGTGAACACTTCCACTCCTCCCTACCAGAGGGGGAAACAGACAGCACACAGCTTTAACACAAGGAACTCAGACTAGAGTATTCCATCAATATCAACTCCACCAAACTGGAACTTTACACAGAAACTACTACTTTAAATCTTTAGGGAGATTACCAGAAGGAAGGACCAATGGGTGGGATATGACAATCTTGGTGGTAGCCCCTCCCACACTCTACACAGAATAGCGAACCGCCAACAGTATGACAGGCCGCACAGGTCACATACTGGAGCAGTGGGGGACTCTCTGGGGAGGACAGGGCCTTAGTCCAGAGGAGGCTGTCTGACTCTGGTGGTGTGATGTCATCGCCATGGGACTGCAACAACAGCAGAGGGGATAGATCATCATCACTATCTTACTAAGCTAAAAAGGACAATGTAAAGTGCTTTATCACTAACCTTAACCCAGACTTTAAATCAGGAAAAAAAACATGTAGCGCAGCAACGTGCTTACCTGGTGGTCTTCTGCAATCTCGTGCAGAATAATCTCATCTTTGCTGGCCCCTTGGACAAGCAGGAACTGAGGAAGAGCGCATCCAGGAGTGGGGGTGGAGATGGGTAGCCGAAAAATCAAGACCCTGGGCTGCCAGGACCTTGAGTTGTTAACATTGTTGCCATTGGTCAAGCTCGGTGGCTGGGTGGTGTTGGGTTGCCTGGTTGGCATTTCAGTGGCCACCACCGAACCTGTCCTGGTGGGGAGTGGAGAGGGACCCTCCACCGAACCTGTCCTGGTGGGGAGTGGAGAGGGACCCTCCACCGAACCTGTCCTGGTGGGGAGTGGAGAGGGACCCTCCAGTAGCACTCTAATGCGTGTTGGCAGCTCAGTTCTCCAGTTATTCACACGTCGATGAAGTGACCTGATAGCCTTAGCATCCTCATGTTGTTGGTCATAAGCTATCTTTTTATTGTTGTGGGGGGCAGAATGGGTCCTACCCACAGAATAGGGTTTACTGTTAGGGTCCGTGTCAGTTTCTTCTTTGCGGTGGTGGGTGTGGGTTAAGACACTGTAAGAGAGATGATTAGAGGTCCTCTCAGTAGACAAAGTCCCTGTGAACTGCAGATCTGAAGAAGTACTGTCCGAGCAGGCAGCTGCCTTTCTATCATCCCAGGCTGACGGGACCTCCAACTCCATAGCACTGTCTGCCTCTGGGTCAGTCTCCAACTCAGTGACAGTAGAGGTGGGCTCGTTCTCCCTGGCCTGAGAGTTTGGGTCAGGGTCTGCCAGACCAGTAGGAGGCAGGCTTCTATCACAGGGGGAGTCTGCTAGGGCTTTCACCGGGAGGACAGGGATGGGGTTTACAGAGGGAGGCTGATGGAGGATCCACAGTAGCTGCGATTTTGGAAAGTTCATTTTCTGATGCTGAGCTACGGCTGCAGGAGAGGAGGAGCCAGAAGGTGGGTGGCAGATCTCTCCGGGTGAGTATGAGTGGAACGTCCAGGACTTTCCATCCTTACCTCTCCGAGATCGTCCAGGTCCAGGTGGAGGAGTTGCTTTGAACATACCATAAAGTCTAGGTGTGGCCTCAATCAGTGGTTGGAGAGATGGGGAGGTTGGAGGCTGAACAGGGGATAGCTGGGCATGGTTTGTGGGGACCAACGGTGACTGGACATGAAGTGAAGGGACAAGTGATGGCTGGGCAGGGTTTGTGGGGACCAACGGTGACTGGACATGAAGTGCAGGGACAAGTGATGGCTGGGCAGGATTTGATGGAAGACAGAATGGTGGATTATGTATATTCAGGGAGGGGTGAGATGGGGCTAGTGTAGATGGGCAGGGCTGGGGTGTCACAGGATGGCTTGAAGGGGTGTGGACAGGCAGGGAGCGATAAGGAGGAGGCTCACGGGAGGTGGAGGGCTGACTGTGGGGGTTGGATGAGGCAGTGTAAGAGGGGCGTGGGGGCTGGAAGACAGGGTTATGTGGAGGGGGAACAGAATGGATGGACATGTTAGGAGCACAGGAAGAGGTCTGGTCAGAGGGAGCATTGGGTCTTTCTTGGTTTTCCAGGGGTTTGTCTTGACTAACATGTGATTGGGCAAAGGGAACAATATCGCCCAAAAGTTTACCTGGAAAAAAGGAAGAAAAAAAATAATACTATTCTAGGAGCAATGATATAAATGAGATGGTCAAGACCAGGCGGTCTCAAGCTTGTGTCCTGGGGTCCACATTCCCAATGACAAAATTCCGTGGGTTGATTTTGGCATGTTATTTTAACAACACTAAATGGGCAATACTGGACCACCACATCGTTATGTGGCAATCAATGCTAAAACCTTTTTTTCTTGATTTAATCTAAGAATTTTGTTAAGATCCAAGCCAGCACAGTGTAGGGGAAGGGTACCAAAGACCCTCCCCATTATTGATTAAGGGGACCTTAAGACTCATATGCTTGCTACAGGCCTTATAATAGCAGGTCTCACTATTATACTGTTGCTATGTGTCTGAACTCTGCCACTATACTTTGCATAAGCTATCTATATTAGTCATTGTGGTTAAGACCTAGCTGTTGCAAGAACGTGCCTGCAGGCTAGGCGAGAGACCGGAACTAGGTAAAGAGTTGAGAAGTAAACACTGTCTAGGTTGGCCACTTTGATCTCGTGCGACAGTGGAAAATGCTGATGATACTTATAATTTAGAGAAGCTACTGTTCTAGGTATTTGCATTAAGGTAACCTCAACTCATTGGACATATACATTGACGAAGGTGATCACACCACCAGGGAGTGATAACAGGTATATAATCAGTTGCGCCCTTTGCTTGGTCGCAGAACTTACTCTCAGACATACATGCTGTGTTTCCATTGTTAACTTCTGTCTGCTATTGCATTAATAAAGGTTTGATTGATTTACTTAAAGAAGATATTGTCTGACTGCTGATTTCACCAATAAGCCAATGATTGACAAGGAACAAGGAACCTACCCTGACAACAGCCTACATGAATAGGAGATTGAGTATCTTGACTTACCAAAGCAAGCTATTTGTTTCTTGAAGTCATCAGTAATCACCAGCTGTAACTTAAGCATGGTCCCCGGGGGCTCAGTACTCTGAGTCAAGAGATGCTGTAACTGGGATCCAATCTGTGGAGTGAGAGGAGCATGTGTGGATAGGGTTGCGCATGTGTGTTGATGTGGTAATGTTTGTGACGCAGGATTGGGGACGATTTGTAATTTCTGAATTGAATTCAATTTCGAACAATAAATTTGAATTGAATTTGAATTGGCCACACTCCACAGAAAGCAACATTTGAATTGAATTTGAATTGAAGGAAGTAACATTTAATTCAAACTATAGGTCGGCGATTATGATTTTTCAACGCCAATACAGATAATTGGAGGACCAAAAAATGCAGATACTGGTTAAATCGGCCGATTTTTAAATAATTATTTGTAAAAATGACAATTACAACAATACTGAATGAACACTTTTATTTTAACTTAATATAATACATAAATAAAATCAATTTAGTCTCAAATAAATAATGAAACATGTTCAATTTGGTTTAAATAATGCAAAAACACAGTGTTGGAGAAGAAAGTAAAAGTGCAATATGTGCCATGTAAAAAAGCTAACATTTAAGTTCCTTGCTCAGAACATGAGAACATACGAAAGCTGCTGGTTCCTTTTAAAATTTTAGGTTGTAGTTATTATAGAAATTCCAGGACTGTTTCTCTCTATACCATTTGTATTTCATATACCTTTGACTATTGGATGTTCTTATAGGCACTATAGTATTGCCAGCCTAATCTCGGGAGTTGATAGGCTTGAAGTGATAAACAGCGCTGTGTTTCAAGCATTGTGAAAAACTGCTGGCAAACGCAGTAAAGTGCTGTTTGAATGAATGCTTACGAGCCTGCTGCTGCCTACCACCGCTTAGTCAGACTGCTCTATCAAATATCAAATCATAGACTTAATTATAATATAATAAACACACAGAAATACGAGACTTAGGTCATTAATATGGTCAAATCCGGAAACTATCATTTCGAAAACAAAACGTTTATTCTTTCAGTGAAATATTCCGTATTTTATCAAACGGGTGGTAACCCTAAGTCTAAATATTGCTGTTACATTGCACAGCCTTCAATGTTATATCATAATTATGTAAAATTCTGGCAAATTAATTATGGTCTTTGTTAGGAGGAAATGGTCTTCACACAGTTGCGCTTTTGTTAAATCACCCATTTGGCGAAGTAGGCTGTGATTCAAATGATAAATTAATAGGCAGCGCATTGACTATATGCAATGCAGGACAAGCTAGTTAAACTAGTAATATCATCAACCATGTTGAAATCGGTCCTAATTAAAATCGGCCATGCCGGTTAATCGGTCGACCTCTAATTCAAACCAATTGAACTAAGACATGAAAGTATCATTCATTTGACAAATATTTTATCAAAAATGATATGCCACTTATTAATGCAAAGAATACACACATACCATTTCAAATATTAGTTTGATTATAACTCAAAGATGTAATTTTCTTTGTCATGAGATGTTAGATTATTCCCTTACATACTGGAGTTTTTGACCTAATGCATTCTGGGAAATGTATTCTGATATCTAAAAACATTAAGGGAATGATGAATTATTATAGAAAACCCACAACAGGATCTTAAAATATTTCCAGACCACTGTAATTATTTTAAATGGTTTTAGGAGAATGACTTTTAAAAATGAAAATGTTCAACCTTATGCTACATGGTATTGGTAACCATAAACATTTCTATGGTGATTGGTAAAAAAAAAAAAAGCCATTTGAATTTCATTGAATTCAATTCTACTTCCTTTCATTCAAATTCAATTCAAATTCTGCCTCATGTGGGGTGTGGCCAATTCAAGTTAAATTCCAATTCAATAATTTAAATTAAAGAGAAATTCGCAACTCAATTCACAATGACGTTTCTTTGGGGAAGATGGGGGATAAGGCACTCTCATATAAGCCAAAAGAAAAACAAAGAAATGTGTGAGTAGCTTTGTACAGGCAGAACAAGTGGGTTCGTACCTGCCCTTTGCAGGAGAGCAGGGCAAAGAAGTCCTCCACATTCAGGGCTTTCTCAGCAAAGTCAGCAACATAGTCCTGTCTCTGCCCCAGTTTGTTTAGTGCACTCCGTCTCGTCTCGATCCCTGCCACCTCGGCATTACACATAGTCTGGGTGGACATGAGCAAGTATTTTATCGACTCAAACTGAGAGCAAAATTACATGAACACACACACTTTCTTTAGCTTTCATGGATTGTGTTAGTCTTGGATAGCTGAAATACCTCTATGTTGCTGTAGAGCGACGTGGCTCTCGATTTCAAGAGTTGAACAGTGGCAAAAAGCATTCTCTTCAGACTCTCCCTCAGCTTTGACTTTAGTTGTGTTATGTCTAGCAATCTGCGAGTGGGAGAGAACATATGGGTATTTCCACAAAATGAATGCCTTTTGTGTTCCTTTTATATACAGTACCAGTCAAAAGTTTGGACACACCTACTCATTCAAGGGTTTTTCTTTACTTGTACTATTTTCTACATTGTAGAATAATAGTGAAGACATCAAAACTATGAAATAACACATATGGAATTACATAGTAACCAAAAATGTGTTAAACAAGTCAAAATATATTTTATATTTGAGATTCTTCAAAGTAGCCACCCTTTGCCTTGATGACAGCTTTGCACACTCTTGGCATTCTCTCAACCAGCTTCATGAGGTAGTCACCTGGAATGCATTTCAATTAAAAGGTGTGCCTTTTTAAAAGTTAATTTGTGGAATTTCTTTCCTTATTAATGCGTTTGAGCCAATCAGTTGTGTTGTCACAAGGTAGGGGTGGTATACAGAAGATTGCCCTATTTGATGAAAGACCAAGTCAAAATTATGTCAAGAAGAGCTCAAATAAGTCAAGAGAAACAACAGTCAACCATTATATTAAGACATGAAGGTCAGTCAACCCAGAAAATGTCAAGAACTTTTAAAGTATCTTCAAGTGCAGTTGCAAAAACCATCAAGCACTATGATGAAACTGGCTCTCATGAGGACCACCACAGGAAAGGAAGACCCAGAGTTACCTCTGCTGCAGAAGATAAGTTCCTTAGAGTTACCAGCCTCAGAAATGTTAGCCCAAATAAATGCTTCACAGAGTTCAAGTAAGAGACACATCTCAACATACAACTGTTCAGAGGAGACTGCGTGAATCAGGCCTTCAAGGTCGAATTGCTGCAAAGAAACCACTACTAAAGGACACCAATAATAAGAAGACACTTGCTTGGGCCAAGAAACACAACCAATGGGCATTAGACCGGTGGAAATTTGTCCTTTGGTCTGATGAGTCCAAATTTGAGATTTTTGGTTCCAACCGCCGTGTCTTTGTGAAACGCAGAGTAGGTAAACGGATGATCTCTGCATGTGTGGTTCCCAACGGGGAGCATGGAGGAGGAGTGATAGTGTGGTGGTGACACTGTCAGTGATTTATTTAGAATAAAAGGTACACTTAACCAGCATGGCTACCACAGCATATACGCCATCCCATCTGGTTTGTGCTTAGTGGGACTATCATTTGTTTTTCAACAGGACAATGACCCAACACACCTCCAGGTTGTGTAAAGGCGATTTGACCAAGGAGAATAATGGAGTGCTGCCTCAGATGACCTGGCCTCCACAATCACCCGACCTCAATCCAATTGAGATGGTTTGGGATGAGTTGGCCCGCAGAGTGAAGGAAAAGCAGCCAACAAGTGCTCAGCATATGTGGGAACTCCTTCAAGACTGTTGGAAAAGCATTTCAGGTGAAACTGGTTGAGAGAATGCCAAGAGTTTGCAAAGCTGTCATCAGGGCAAAGGGTGGCTACTTTGAGGAATCTAAATATAAAATATATTTTGATTTGTTTAACACTTTTTTGGTTACTACATGATTCCATATGTGTTATTTCATAGTTTTGATTTTGTCACGCCCTGGCCTTAGTATTCTTTGTTTTCTTAAGTATTTTGGTTAGGTCAGGGTGTGACATGGGGAATGTATGTGGTTTTTGTTGTGTCTAGGGTGGATGTAAGGTTTAGGGGGTTTATTAGAGTAGTTGGGTTTATGTTTAGTATAGTTGTCTAGCTGTGTCTATGGTTGTGTGTATGTTTCTAGGTATGTCTATGGTTGAGTGTATGTTTCTAGGGTTGTCTATGGTTGCCTGAGTGGTTCTCAATCAGAGACAGATGTCGTTCATTTGTCTCTGATTGGGAGCCATATTTTAGGCAGCCATAGGCATCAGGTTTTTGTTGGGTCATTGTCTAGTTCTGTTCTATGTCTAGGTCTGTGTCAAGGTTGCATGTTTGCATTTTGTCGGTTAGAGCTTCACGGTTATCTATTTGTTGTTTTTGCTTCGTTGGTTATCTTCTAAATAAAGAGAAGAGGTATTTTTACACGCTGCGCCTTGGTCCTCTCTCTCTCCCATGGACAATCGTGACAGAATGACCCAACCAAGAAGGACCAAGCAGCGTGAAAGGAGGGAACCAGAGCCAAGTGTGCTAATACTGGAGGTGAGCAATGGAAATAATACAGAGACTGTTAAGGACTTATTGAGGAGTTTGGAGGAGAGTGAAAGGAGGAAGCTGCTGTGTTGGTGCGTGAGGCACGACATCCACCCGACAGAGCGTGTGCGGGAGGTGATGTTACCTGAGTCAGTTCTCCATGCTCGTCCTGAGTTGCGTGCTAACCGTCTGGGAATGACAGTCCCACGAACCAGGTCTCCTGTGTGCCTCCCTAGTCCTGCACCTCCTGTAGTACCTTTCCGCTCCAGCCCGGTACCACCAGTTCCAGCACCACGCACTAGGCCTAAGGTGCTTATCCAGGGTCCAGTATGCCCTGTTCCTTCTCCCCGCACTAGCCTTGAGATGCGTGTCTCCAGCCCGGTACCACCAGTGCCGGCACCACGCACTAGGCCTAATGTGCTTATCCAGGGTCCAGTATGCCCTGTTTCATCTCCCCGCACTAGCCTTCAGGTGCGTGTCCCCAGCCCGGTACCTCCGGTTCCGGCACCACGCACCAGGCCTATAGTGCGTCTCAGCCGGCCAGAGCTGCCAGTCTGCCCCGAGCTGCCAGTCTGCCCCGAGCCGTCAGAGCTGCCAGTCTGCCCCGAGCCGTCAGAGCTGCCAGTCTGCCCCGAGCCGTCAGAGCTGCCAGTCTGCCCCGAGCCGTCAGAGCTGCCAGTCTGCCCCGAGCCGTCAGAGCTGCCAGTCTGCCCCGAGCCGTCAGAGCTGCCAGTCTGCCCCGAGCCGTCAGAGCTGCCAGTCTGCCCAGTGCCGTCAGAGCTGCCAGTCTGCCCCGAGCCGTCAGAGCTGCCAGTCTGCCCCGAGCCGTCAGAGCTGCCAGTCTGCCCCGAGCCGTCAGAGCTGCCAGTCTGCCCAGTGCCGTCAGAGCTGCCCGTCTGCCCAGTGCCGTCTGAGCTGCCCGTCTGCCCAGTGCCGTCTGAGTCATCCGTCTGCCCAGTGCCGTCTGAGTCATCCGTCTGCCCAGTGCCGTCTGAGTCATCCGTCTGCCCAGTGCCGTCTGAGTCATCCGTCTGCCCAGTGCCGTCTGAGTCATCCGTCTGCCCAGTGCCGTCTGAGTCATCCGTCTGCCCAGTGCCGTCTGAGTCATCCGTCTGCCCAGCGCCGTCAGAGCGGCCCGTCTGCCCAGCGCCGTCAGAGCGGCCCGTCTGCCAAGCGCCGTCAGAGCGGCCCGTCTGCCAAGCGCCGTCAGAGCGGCCCGTCTGCCAAGCGCCGTCAGAGCGGCCCGTCTGCCAAGCGCCGTCAGAGCGGCCCGTCTGCCAAGCGCCGTCAGAGCGGCCCGTCTGCCAAGCGCCGTCAGAGCGGCCCGTCTGCCAAGCGCCGTCAGAGCGGCCCGTCTGCCAAGCGCCGTCAGAGCGGCCCGTCTGCCAAGCGCCGTCAGAGCGGCCCGTCTGCCAAGCACCGTCAGAGCGGTCCGTCTGCCAAGCACCGTCAGAGCGGCCCGTCTGCCAAGCACCGTCAGAGCGGCCCGTCTGCCAAGCACCGTCAGAGCGGTCTGTCTGCCAAGCACCGCATCAGCCAGAGCCTTCCGCCAGACCGCATCAGCCAGAGCCTTCCGCCAGACCGCATCAGCCAGAGCCTTCCGCCAGACCGCATCAGCCAGAGCCTTCCGCCAGACCGCATCAGCCAGAGCCTTCCGCCAGACCGCATCAGCCAGAGCCTTCCGCCAGACCGGATCAGCCAGAGCCTTCCGCCAGACCGGATCAGCCAGAGCCTTCCGCCAGACCAGATCAGCCAGAGCCTTCCGCCAGACCGGATCAGCCAGAGCCTTCCGCCAGACCGGATCAGCCAGAGCCTTCCGCCAGACCGGATCAGCCAGATCCGTCATCCAGCCAGGATCCGTCATCCAGCCAGGATCCGCCAGCCAGCCAGGATCCGCCATCCAGTCCGGAGCTGCCCCTTATCCTGGTGCTGCCCCTTATCCTGGTGCTGCCCCTTAGTCCGGTGCTGCCCCTTAGTCCGGTGCTGCCCCTTATCCTGGTGCTGCCCCTTAGTCCGGTGGGGTTAATTTGGAGGGTGGCCATTTGGAGGAGGCTACGAAGGCGGGTAGAGACTATGGTGGGGTGGGGACCACGACCAGCGCCGGAGCCGCCGCCGTGGACGGAAGCCCACCCAGACCCTCCCCTAGACTTTGTGCTGGTGCGCCCGGAGTTCGCACCTTAAGGGGGGGGTTATGTCACGCCCTGGCCTTAGTATTCTTTGTTTTCTTAAGTATTTTGGTTAGGTCAGGGTGTGACATGGGGAATGTATGTGGTTTTTGTTGTGTCTAGGGTGGATGTAAGGTTTAGGGGGTTTATTAGAGTAGTTGGGTTTATGTTTAGTATAGTTGTCTAGCTGTGTCTATGGTTGTGTGTATGTTTCTAGGTATGTCTATGGTTGAGTGTATGTTTCTAGGGTTGTCTATGGTTGCCTGAGTGGTTCTCA
The DNA here is from genome assembly GCF_045679555.1 of Salvelinus alpinus. Classification (NCBI taxonomy): domain Eukaryota; kingdom Metazoa; phylum Chordata; class Actinopteri; order Salmoniformes; family Salmonidae; genus Salvelinus; species Salvelinus alpinus. The sequence goes on along the minus strand of NC_092120.1, from coordinate 9,836,977 downwards.
ATCAGAGACAGATGTCGTTCATTTGTCTCTGATTGGGAGCCATATTTTAGGCAGCCATAGGCATCAGGTTTTTGTTGGGTCATTGTCTAGTTCTGTTCTATGTCTAGGTCTGTGTCAAGGTTGCATGTTTGCATTTTGTCGGTTAGAGCTTCACGGTTATCTATTTGTTGTTTTTGCTTCGTTGGTTATCTTCTAAATAAAGAGAAGAGGTATTTTTACACGCTGCGCCTTGGTCCTCTCTCTCTCCCATGGACAATCGTGACAGATTTCTTCACTATTATTCTACAATGTATAAAAGTGTAAAAATAAAGAAAAACCTTGAATGAGTAGGTGTGTCCAAACGTTTGACTGGTACTGTAAGTAGAACTTGTGCACCAAAAACCTGTTATATTAAATGAAGTGCCCTTTAATATAGACCACAAGTAGAATTAAATAAATCATATTTTCATTATGAATAAAGACTTGCTAAAGTACCAAAATTCTGCATTTTGACATGCCCCTCCGTGAACCCTCTGTGAATTCTAGGAAGAGTTTAACCTATTTAACTCCAACATTTCTCAACGTTCTCACCATCATTGTAAAGACCTAGTTATTTTGTTGCCTTGACAAAGTCATTTCTGAAGATTATTATTTATTTCATGTCATTAGAGATTAATTTACGTCTGTCCCTCCTTTTAAGGTCATCCATGTTACTGTACTCTCATTTTAATATGGAGAAACAATTCCTTTTGAAATCTTTTTTTAAAAGAAACATTGAACATTTAATTGTCAAATTATAGTGTAAACGCAGGTGAGCTGGTTCTACTATTTTTGGCCATTTTCTGGTGTTTTGTGATAGAAAACTGAGTGGGACGAGCATAACACGTCAACCTGTTACCCATGGATAGACAGGCCAGAAATGTTTTAATTTCAACAACAAAAAATTAAGCTTGCATTCAATCGCCCCTCCCTGTTGCACACAACAGGCTTCCATTCCCCCGTCACAATTGGATTTATGATGAAATCGTCAACCCTGTTACAGTCAACCGTTATTTATTTGAAACTTAATAGGCACTTACTATAGTCATATTCCTTTATTTAATCTCTTGAGTTGGGAAAACTTGTTTTTTATGAAGTTGAACATAAACTGTTTATGACTGAACAGTAAAATTAGGTGAAATCAAACTTTTTTTGATCAAGTTACACTTCTCAAAAGGCACCGAATTGGTGGAACGTCCCATGTAATAAAATGTCTAGTGGATCATCCACATCAAAGTTTGTCTAATTCAAGCTACATTTCATTACATCTATTGTCTAGATTCCGCTAAAAACATTGCCTCAATACAAAATATGTGGGTAGGATATAGCACTTTTATCTAGGTATTGAAGGTAAACCCTAACCCTAAACAACCATATAATTGAATAGACCTGCACAGATACTCTATCTTAGCTGTATTTGCTTACACTGACAGCTTCAATATGCAGCTGCAGTCTTTAGAAACGAACCAAAAACATCCTACTATATTCAGCTAAAAGTTTCTGTTCCAACTAAGATGCAGAGGACGCAGTTGTAAAGAATACAGCAGATAGAAGATTTACTCCTGTGACATGAAGTTCATGCCCTGTGACAAGAAACTCCTGTTCCAATACTGTACTTTCATTCCAGTGTAATTGACTAGTTATTACCTGCCGTCCATGTCCAGGAGGCTCTGCTTCACTGCAACTCTCTGCTGCCTCACTCTCTGCACCAGGGACTGAAGCTGATCTTTCTGGCTGGCCATCGCCTCATGGAGGAACTGGAAACTGCATGGGAATGGAAGAGGAGACTCAGGAGAACAGGAGAAGAGACTTCGGCCCTGTTCAAATGCTTAAAGAATCCATCTTGTCCTCCTCTCTTCCTTGAAGTAATCACGTGACTTTACCTTATTTTTTACCTATCGAATTGTGTTTTAGCGATTACTCCAAGGTAGGTAAGGATGCTTCTTCTACAGTATTTGAACTTTCCATGATATTGTGACTGTATTTACAATATGCAAGGAAACTTACCTGTGGTTCCTGTGATCCATTAGCTGGCAGTCTCGACAGGTCAGCTGATCGCAGGTCAAACAGAAGAGCTTGATTGGCTCATGTTTGTGTGTGGGACAAAACACTGTGGGAGCGGAGACTCCTGCAGGGGAATAGAAAAATATGATACATTCTAGTATATGAACATGCTATTTCAGTGTCCTGGTATTATCAAAAAGTGTTTGATGGCTGTGTCTGGCTCAGTCGATCTCTAAGTCAATGTTTGGGAGGCCCATGCTTTTTTGGTGTGTGTGTGTGTGCGTATGTGCGTGTGTAGTGACCAGATAATAAAATATAACTTGAATATTACAAGGTGTTTGCATAAGATGGTATGATGTTTGAAAAAATATTTGAGCAGAAAAGATGTCTGTGGATAATTTAATCAAATTCTACATGAGTAGAAGTCTCTGAAAAGAATAGCCATAGTGCTCAATAACATGGTATTGAGGGTATGTAGGGCAGACCTGTTGGGGGTTGGAGCCGGATAGTGTGGTCCTTCGTGACCTTCACTCTTCTGTGTGCAGATACACACTCCGAACACAGCGCCTCTCCACACTCCACACACCAGCCACTCGCCACGAACCCCTCACAACAGGTACACTGCAGTCACAGACGTGATGATGGAATACACAGAATTTATAAAGGCATCCACAGGCTATGGGAACAGCACTATCTTTGACTGAGTTAATATTATTGATGGAGTTATTCATATTAACCTCCAAAGTGTCTCACCTGGACATTACCAGTCCAGAGATCGTTGGAAGAGTTCTTAATAAAGAGATTATCTTTGACTTCCAGAATAGTAAATGGCATGTCACAGGACGGACATGCTGGAGAGATAGAGAGATCTGGAGAGAGAGAGAAATAGACTATTGTTGTAATGTTGTAACGTTTCCCTTCTCAATGTTTTGTGTCTAAAACACTGATTGTCTTGTGGGAGTCTCTGAAGTCTTTGGCCTCTCCCCTAGATAATGATACTGTGACTTTGGAATTATAAGGTTCTATCTGCCAAAAGTCTAGTTATGAGATATTGAGCATTCTCATATGTGGATCTGGGTTGCGTAAAAAGTTTCTGATACAGAATCATAAGATTCATTTAATTTCAAAAGAAAAGTAAAGCCATTTAATCGTTAAATAAAGAGTATCCCCTCCATCCTCCAAACCACAAAATGACAAATACACCATGGAGAACTAGCAGCATGGCTAAAGCTTAGCTCTGGATGAGTAAACTGATATATTTGTCTGGTCTTCGATGCCCAGAGCAAGCAAACTACTTACTAGTTATCCATGGAATCTGGTAAGTTTGTATTATCAGTGAAATTCTCCTTCAATATCTATATAGAACAAGATAAAAACAGGGATGCCTCTCCAATGGGCCTTTAACATGCTCCAAGGTACCTGTATTTAATTATTTTTGCCATAAAGAGCAGAAGTGGTGGCCAGGCATTATTCAACAAAAGTGCTGAAAAAAATCGAAATAAATGCAAAAAAGCGTCAGAACCCATGATATGAATAATCAAGGACATGGAACTATTGGTTTAATCAAAATGTATAGTTTTGAGATTGGGAGAGTCCCAGAGCAACTCTAACTAGCTATGTGAATAACTCATTTTTGACCAAAATGTCAGATAGAACAGTCCTTATTCCAAAAGCTCGATACAGTAAATTCACCAAACCCAGTTGTGTTCAACAAAAGTGCTTCGTACCTTTCTGCAACCCTGGATTGACTGGGGGCAGGCATGCTTGACAAATAGAGTGCAAACAGGGAAGAAGTTGGGGATATCGCTCATGGTTTAAAGTCAACCCACAGAGGACACAATTTCCATAGGTTCCCGATTCATTTACTACGTTCGGCCCAAACGGAAAGCCACCGCCGTTTTGCCCGCCATGGTACATCTGTGGGGAAGAGTCATTCCGGGATAAATATTTTTTTATGAGAAAAACGAGCCTTGCATTACTATTAATAATCTTAATAATCATCATGTATGCATATTTAAGGCGAAACGTACCTCTATTGATGATCGTTCGCACGCAAATGAGAATAAAAACCGTTTAACTGTTTTTGCATTTACCTTGCGCAGGTTCTAAACCAGCGAAAGGCTACTCCGGATATTCTTTCAGACTGAAAAAAAATATGGAACGGAAGACGTTTGAGCATAGTCAAAGATAGTCCAGCTAGCCAGAAACTGCTTCTCCCGATCACGACGGTTGCAGTAGGCGAGGTCCATGGCGACGTTGGCTAGCTAACCTCATGCGCAGAAACACGTAATCTGGTCTAACCGTGGTCTTTCGCCAAACTGCGCATGTGCAGGCACTGGTTCCACATACATTTGTTTTTGACGAAAATGTGACAGTTGGACACTTTCACGAGGTTGGAGTTATAACATTTTCAACTACTTAAGACATTAGCTCGAATTTAGGTGTGCCTTTAGATTTCGAGAAAATTAACAGCTAAGGAAGAATGTTTTACTTCTCTCATTGGACTTCGAAGTTGCATCAGACAGTGCAAGCGACTGCCGACTGACAGATTTACAAATCACCTTCCATCATAAATAACTACTCTTTATTATTTGTAGATCAGTCAATTTACCCATGATACGTTACAGTTTTGATCCTATTGAGCAAGGCCATTGCCTTCTCGAACCCAAAGTCCAGGCCTAGTCTGCTTGGTCTGTTTAGCAAGCGTTCCTTGAAGTCTCGCAATGTTGCACCTCTGTGTTTAGAAACTCTCTGGTTCAATGTTGTTTTGAGCGAGACATTGCCGCATAACCACAGATCTAGGATCAGATTACTCTACCTCGAATTCTCACATTATCTCTAGGAATGACATATTATCAGATCCAGAGTCAGTAGGTGGAGTCAAGCTAGTGTTGGTAGCTTCCATGATATAAACCTAGCCTACAGCCTATACTTATGATAGGAAAAAAAGCATGAATAACACAAAACATGTAACAAAATTAAAAGTGTTATTCAACAAGTAATACAATTATCATGAACATAACATGCATACTATGTTTCATTTCTAGTCATTTTAGCATTTGACATGTTGGTTTTATGTAAATAATGACAACATAAATAGCATGCTATTATCCATAAGAACTGACATAACAATGCAGTTGAAATAATAATGTTGGGTAATTGCAGATGGAATAGAAGACTATAAAATAAACCTTTCATTTAACCATCCAATAGGCCTACAACTTTATTAACCCCCTCTACGGCAGACACATAACAACCAGGTGTGAACAGCCAGGGAGGAGTTAGCGAGTTAGAATACTAGGATGGGGTGGTTGGGAGGGGCCCAGGTTAAAGTGTGATTTTCTGGGTGGTGTAAACTGTTCCCTTAAGTGGTAGGTTTCCCAAGCTCCTCACTGTAGAATGCAGTTACACTTGATTGTCTTCTCCTGGCTCCTCTGTCCGTATTGAATGGTGGCCAGTGTCTGGACTAAGTTCCAAAAGTTCTCAAAGGAGACCCCCCTTCCATCCTTCACTCCAATCTGCTGCAGCAGCTGGCTCAAGCCTTGTTCATCTCCTGCTGTCTATTAGAAAGATAAGAGTTATAAAGTACAAAAGTTATGGGTGGAGTTAGAAAGTTGGCTGTCAGAAGTATTACAATATAAATGTACTTTTAATCCGTCTGGCTGCATATTTCAAGACACGATACTTTTCTCGTCAATCATCTTGAAAAAATGTACACTTAAACTGTAAATCAACCAATCCTTTGTCGTTAACACAATGTTGAAAGTTTGTGGGTGACAGAGAAACAAAATGGTACAGTTTGAGGCCATGTGGCAGAGAGTGATGCGGGCGCTGGAGATCGGGGTGTGAGCATGTGGGTCTGAGCAGGTGTGATGTAGTTGATGTTTGTGTGATGTTGTCATTTGTATGTGTATGTTATGTTTTTAAAAATTATATATTGGAGAAAAAAAAGTGTTGAAAAATATAACATCAACATAATTTATGGTCCATATTTAAAGAGAGCCATCAAAACAGCTCTTATTGAACCCTACCCCACCCCATCAATTCACCCTCCATGAATCAGTAATGGCTAGATAGATGTTAGCGTGTTGAACTACAGTTGAACTACAGTAGGTGGAGCCACAACCTAATTCCAATCCTCTCAGATCCACAAGGGGGAGGCAACACACAGCCAGATGGGAGAGATTAGACTGTTTAGGGATCATTTTGGGATTGCACTTCTATTTGTTCACAGAGGTTGCCATGGAAGGGAAGAATCTATCATGCAAAATGAGGGACCTCTCCCTGGCCCAATACTTCAAATGCATTCTTCCTTCATCCTTTCCTTGGGATAGAAATGTATATAACATGGCTGGACAGGTTTAAGCCAGGTTTAAACTACACAGATTTCCTGAATTTACTGATGTCAGATCAGTGATTACCGCAAGGAAGGAAGGAACAAATTGGAAATATTGGAACAGAGTCATACTTTACTGTGTGGGTTCATATTACCTTGTCAAGGGTGGGTAGCTGTGTGGAGACCAGGGTCTGGAACTCCTCTGTGGTTAGTGTGGGGGCATTGTTGGCTGCAGCACCATGGAACTGACTTACCAGGGCGTTCAACGCCAACTCCAGATCTGAGTACTTGTGGTGTGTGAGAGAGAATAACACATAAAGATTAAGAGCAGATTTGAAGGGAGTATCCACTTTTTTAATAGTGTATGACAAATAAATTGTACTATGCATAACACAACATAATCATGAGTGTAAGTTACTCATTTGCAATCACATTATGATCCGTATCCTGCATAGTGCACACCTGGTAGTAAAAAATATATGCGTCACGCACACTACTGTTAGGCTAATGTTTACCCAAGAACAATACCACAATGTGTTAAGCCTCAGGGCTAGTCATGAACATTGTTTAAGGCTTGTCGCTTGACACACCCTTATGATAAACTGACATGTACTTTTGAAGCATTTGAATGGAATTCCCCAGTTGTAATTAATGAAACCGCTATTACACAGCAGACAGATTGTGACATTTCCTAATTTATTTGACATTTCAGCAAATGTTGATTTACCTGCCACAATATCTGCATCATCATGGGAAAAAAATAATTGCAGAATCTCAGATTCAGAACGAATTGCTACAATTCCAAAATTAAATTGAGGGTGGATTGTATAGGATTCTGAAGTGTTTAACTTGTTAACATATACACTGAGTGTACAAAACATTAGGAACACGTGCACTTTCCATGAGACTGGCCAGGTGACAGCTATGGTCCGTTATTGATGTCACCTGTTAAAACATCTTAAGGATCGGACCCATTTTTCAATTTTCGCCTAAAATGACATACCCAAATCTAACTCCCTGTAGCGCAGGACCTGAAGCAAGGATATGCATATTCTTGATACCATTTGAAAGAAAACATTTTGACGTTTGTGGAAATGTGAAATTAATTTCGGAGAATATAACACATTAGATCTGGTCAAAGATAATACAAAAAAATATGTTATTTTTAAATTACATTTTATTGTCTTTGAAATGCAAGAGAAAAGCCACAATGTATAATTCCAGTTTAGGCGCAATTTAGATTTTGGCCACTAGATGGCAGCAGTGTATTTGCAAAGTTTTTGACTGATCCAATGAACCATTTAATTGATGTAAAAAATGTTGTATCAAGTATGCCCAAATGTGCCTAATTGGTTTATTAATACATAGGTGTGCACCCTCCTCAAACAATAGCATGGTATTATTTCACTGTAATAGCTAATGTAAATTGGACAGCGCAGTTAGATTAACAAGAATTTAACCTTTCTGCCCATATCTGATATGTCTATGTCCTGGGAAATGTTCTTGTTACCTACAACCTCATGCTAATCACATTAGCACACGTTAGCTCAACCGTCCGGGGGGGGGGGGGGGGGGGGAGACACACACCTATCCTGTAGAGGTTTTAAATCTACTTTAATTAGTGTATATGAAGGGGAGGAGACAGGTTAAACAAGGATTTTAAAGCCTTGAGACATTGATTGTGTATGTGTGCCATTTAGAGGGTGAACAGGCAATTAAAAATATTTAAGTGCCTTTGAACAGGGTATGTAGTAGGTGCCAGGCGTACAGGTTTGAGTGTGCCAAGAACTACAATGCTGCTGGGTTTTTCACACTCAACAGTTTCCCGTGTGCATCAAGAATGATCCACCAAACAAAAGGACATCCAGCGAACTTGACATAACTGTGACACAACTGTGGGAAGAATTGGAGTCAGCATCCCTGTGGAACGCTTTCGACAGTGTATAGCCCATGCCCCGATGAATTGAGGCTGTTCTGAGGGCAAAAGGGATGCTCCTAATGTTTTGTACACTTAGTGTGTATTTCAGCAGCATTTTATTAAACTAATGATTGACTGACTGATTCATTCATTCTCTAATTTAACCCCGTCAGTCTGCAATGGCAGCTCTCACAGATTTACCTTCTGGGTGTTGGCCAAAGCTGCAGAACGTTACTCCTTTTCATCTCGGGTAGCCTTTTGCCATACATTGCATATCCATGCGCTGAATTTTGGGCTCATTAAATCCCACTGTACTGCACCTATTCTATGTGTGAGGCTTCTACTTTTACTATCAATGGTGGCTGGAAACCAATTTTCAATGCAAGAAATTCAGATATTATTCAAATAGCCAAGCAAAATGATAGACGTTCCTCCTTAACAAAAAAGCGTATCGAAACTGTGCATGCAATGGATTCCATTCCAACGTTTCCGTGGGAAGGGATGCGTGAACCTGATTGATTCCCCGTGCTTTCTATTACTCTGCGCGGACAGTCGAGGCACAGGGCATTCAACTGCTCCAAAATAACGGGCACCCAGATTGCGCATTCCGTGTACAAATGAAATCCACAAGGCCAGTGAGCATAATGTAGGCTAATGATATACTCTGGTTAAATCCCAAAATTGGTTTCGATTTGTTGCGCTCTAACATGTTAGTACTTTATCGTACATCATGCGCTGATGTCAGGAGAATATAACACAATAAAGTCCTATAGGTGAGAGCCGGCGCCCTAGTTTATAACTTGATGACAGTCTCCTGTGCGTTTGAATCACAAATTATGGATATCAAAATAATAAACAGATAATTAATTACTTAAATATTATTAATGGCAAGAAAATAACTCTTACAAGGTGATATATCATACCTTCGTCGCCATTGAGTCCGTTTTGGTCTGTCCAGTCAAGAGGAAACGGACTAAACTTTTCTTGTCAGCGTTCCATTGCCATCCTGGCTGGAATCTCGTATCCTCCCACAAAAAAAAACTGGATTCCACCCCCGCATCAGACAAGGAATGGGGAGGAGAAACACCGAAATTTAACACTGGGCCTGTATAACGAACTGAGGGTGGAAACATGAGACGTGTGTGTGTGTGTTGTTATTCAGTTTACTTATTTGTTGTACTTTTTAATTCCAACTTTGTGGGCGTTTACAACTCCATTTACAAAGTCATAGTGTCCTTATCTGTTTCCAACTTTCCACAGAGACATACAAATATGAATATCACAAAACAGTCTTTGACTAACATTATAAAATGTAAATCTTAAATAATGTATCTATTCTCTTAAAATGGTCCTAAAATGGTCAATCCACAATCCATGACATCAGCTTGTACTATTCATCCTTCAAAAAAACTATTTACGGTCATTGACCCTATAGCATCTAAGGTTATCATCAGTTTGATTATAAATGAAGCACTGGAGTGCAGGTGATTCATGCAGTGCATTCCACTGGCACTAAAGCATAAATGGTGGGAATTTAACCAAAACCAAAGCTCATTTACATTCTAGATTTGGAGAACACTTCAAATGCATCTACTAGTTCACTATGAAGTTCCCCTATTTTTAATCGCACTTACATATGGAAAATAAATGGGCTAATGCTTTGATAACATGGACATTTTTTATTTTAATACTAAATGAAATTGAAATCATTTAGAAAGTAATTTGCTCATCCCTATTAGCATCTGTAGCCTCTTTGTCACAGACTGCAGTGTTCTGAGCTGAGCCCAATTAGTTCCTTCTGAATGTCAGTGGAGCTGGTTGGTTAAGGTGGTCATCCCTGAGAAAGTTGCGGTTGTGGTCAAGGCTGTGGACTGTGACCGTTCTCAGGGATCCATACGGAGAGTGGTCAATCCGGCCAGAGGTGACAGAGTGAAACGAGGCGTCACTGTCTGAAGTGTCACTCTCGCACCCTTGGGTCTCCAGCCCCCCGCTCACACAGATGGCCGAGAGGGACAATGTTGGGTTGGGGTTGTGGTTATAGTCATCGTCACTAGGCTCAGGGTGGTCCTGTTCTGAGTAGTCTTGGTAAGTCATATCTGGCTCACTGGGGATGACAGGCAGAGATAATGAATGCTCAATTAAATGTCAGATCATGTTAATTCTGATGGTAATGACAGTAGTGATCATAATCATAAATATGAAGCGTCACATCTCCATTACCTGTGTTCAGAGTCACTGGGTGGACTGATATGACCACTACTGTCCCCACTGTCTCCTTCCACCAGCCCTATACTGCTGTAGGCTCCACGCTGCACCCTGCTCTCTGAGGGCCGCCGCCGGGTTGCCATGGAGATCCTTCTCTTCATCAGTCTCCTGGTGCCCCTGTGGGTGATGTGGGGGGAAGTTAGGGCGGCGGTCCACAGGCCCAGCTGCTCATCATCACTGGAGTCTCTGGAACATACAGGTTATACCACACAACTGCTATTCTGTATGACTAGGGGGCACATTCTAGTTCATTAATTCATTTTTATTCCACATTAGTTATATGTTTAGTTACTATGTGACAAATGGTTTCTAGTGACAAAATGCAATTGGGGCAAGTGAGTAATTTACTGTATCTTAAGTGTAGCCAAACAAAGTGTAACATGATAGTTAGGTGGTCAGCTAGAGTCTAACAGGTTTAACAGTCTAACAGGTGGTCATCATGAGTAATGTGCCCCTGTGGAAGACTCACAGCTCTTCCTCACAGTCCTCCTGAAAGGTCAGGGGTCCCATGCAAACTGCACACACCTGGCCCATACTCTGGAAGCACTGCTTACAGTATACCCCTGTGTAATGTTAAAACAGCAGATGGGTTAGAGTGCAACAAACCACAGTGGAGCAGTTGAATGGAACACAAAAGTCAGATTGCCAAGGGGAACATAAAACTCATCAAGACCAAGGGCAATGTCACAAAATAATATCAAAGATATGGCTCGCAAATCTGGGTTAACATTCTGAAACAACAAGTAATCCCTAAGCGGTTTCAAAGAGTTTTGAAAGGGGTTTTGAGAAACACTCCTCGTGGTGCTTCACCAAAGGTGTTAGCTGATTTCTTATCCTTCTAGGGTGAGTCAACAGTTTAACAGGGTCAACTCCCTCACTGTACACACAGTAAGGTCAAACTCCATTTCATTTTACAAGGAAAAAGGAAAGATTTTATGACACTCAAAGAAAAGCGGTACATGAAAGGCAGGTAACATTTATGAGTTTGTAGAGTTTTTAAAGGAAACAGATCTACTTTTCAGGGGGGTCCTATAAACAAAAACAAAAATCCCCAAACAAAGACAACCTTAAAAGTTCTGAGTTCGGCTGCTGTACCTTTACACTGAGGGGTGATGCATGTGACCATGCTGGGGTCGCTCTGTCCCTCTCCTCCCCTTCCACAGGCCATGCAAGAGACAGAGGACACCCCCAGAATTTCAGCCAGGTAGGACCCACCTGGGAGGCTAGATTAAAGAACACATCATTAGCTGTAATAACATTAGTGATGTGTCAAAGTTATCTGTACACACATCCACTATAAATATGTGTAATGTGTTACAGTCCTGGACTACTCTTGATTTGCATGGGCAAAGAAAATGCACTAGTTAAAATACTAATATGGTGAAAAATGCAAAATGGCTTCAAGAATGGGAGATTTAGGTGAAATTGACATTCATTTTACCAGGTTGTGAGTGTCTGGAGGAATCTGGTCCCCTCTCTGTCTGCCCTGCTCCTGGCTACAGACCTCAGCAGGGCTTTACCTAGAGACGTACGCTGGCTCTGGATCCTCCTGTGGAGGAGCTGCACCCGCTCCTGCCCCACAGAGGAACGAGAAACACCATTACCTGCTCTATGTTATGTTAAAAGTGTCTGGATCTGGAAAAGGTGCTGGACAAATAGAATTCATCTGCAGCCTGGCCCAGTTGATAATCTATATAATTTCCTGATCATGCTTGTCAATCTCAGAGAGGAAATTAGACTGTCACCAGGGCAAGACAATAAATACCCATCGGCTGACAATAGACACAAATACAGGTAATTGCCAAAATAAAGGAAACACTTGAGTAAATGAGGGATACAAAGTATTTTGAAAGCAGGTGCTTCCACACAGGTGTGGTTCCTGAATTAATTAAGCAATTAATGTCCCATCATGCTTAGGGTCATGTATAAAAATGCCCAGTTGCCCATTATTTTGGCTACCATGGCTAGAAGAAGAGTTCTCAGTGACTTTGAAAGAGAGGTCTCAAAGCAGTATAGGGTGTTTAAAGGGTGTGTGTGTCTCAGTCACCAGATCTCAATTCTCAATCCAATTGAACACTTATCAGAGATTCTGTAGTAGCGCATGTTTACGGCGCCCTGTTTACAACGTGACGTATTTCATTACACCGTGCGTCATCTTCACGGAGTCTTGCCTCGCTACGGAACCGACAAGTGTATTGTTTGCAATGCAAGATGGAGGAGAGCCTGTCTCTCGTCAGAGATTGCATTTATTTAGTGAGATTACAAAATGTGACCTTTTCATTCAAGACAGGATAAATATATTGTTACAGCTGATAATAAAACATGTTTTGTTACTTTTTCCTCAACTTGTTTCTATAACTTTATAGCAAGTCAAGCTAGATTGCACTGCAGAACAGCTAGCTAAAAGCTAGTGCTAGGTTGACGATACCATTGTAGCTAGCGACCTCCACCTAATAATTATCAAAAACAAACGTTCTTACCATCACAATGAACTTAAAAAAGGGAGGCAACAGTTAACAGCCTATGTGTATTATTTAACATTACTATTAAATTAGTATTCACTTATAGGAAGTTGCTAGCTATCCCATAAAACCATTACCGAAAACAACATTATCTTCTGTGGTCTGGCAACTTCCTGTTCTTCGACGGACTCTGGCTGGACTGAAGATGACGCAAAATTTGAAAATTGTCAAAGTATGCAAACATTTCAAAGTGTGCGTTGTCCGTCCTGCAATGGAGCCTTCAACCGCAAGGGGGCATTGCATTTGCACTCCGTTGTGGACGTCTCCATTGAAATGCATGACATCCGGCGCAACGTAACGGAGTGCTTATGGGTAATGTGAACGAGGCTTAAAGACAGCGTTTCCCACCACCATTAATCTTAGGGATAGGCATTCCGCTAGTGGTACACCAGTCGACAACATCTGGAGAAATTGGAGGGCGTTTAATTCAAATAAATAATCGTAATATTAAACATTCATGAACTTACAAGTATCTAATATCATTTAAAAGCGTAAATTCTTGTTAATCTAATTCTTGTTAATCTAACTAAATCGTTGTCCGATTTACAATAGGCTTTACAGCGAAAGCATACCATGCGATTGTCTGAGGATGGCACCACACAACATATTTTTCAACCAGCACAGGCTTCATAAAATCACAAATAGCGATGAAATAAATCACTTACTTTTGAAGATCTTTCTCTGTTTGCAATCCCAAGGGTCCCAGCTACAACATGAATGGTCGTTTCGTTAGATAAAATCCTTCTTTATATCCCAAAAAGTCTGTTTAGTTGGCGCCTTCAATTTCAGTAATCCACTCGTTCAACATGCAGACAAAGGAGTCCAAAAAGCTATCGCTAAACTTCGTCTAAACAAGTCAAACGACATTTCTATTTAATCCTCAGGTGCTCTAAAATGTAAATAAACTATAATATTTCCTACGGAAAGTAGCATGTTCAATAGGAAAGTAAAATTAGTAAGCGCTCGCCCTCTTCCTCACGCGCCGAAAAGACTGATATTGTTCTGGTGCGCTCTTCACCAAAACTCCAAATTCTTGCTAGTTTTTCAAAAAACAAGCCTGAAACCTTGAATAATGACTGTTGACATCTACTGGAAGCCATAAGAATTGCAATCTGGGAGCCGGAATTACATAGGATCCATAGCTTCCATTGTAAGAGCCTGGGACCTAAAAAAAAATCTGGTTGGTTTTTCTTCGGATTTTTGCTTGCCATATCAATTCTGTTATAGTCTCGGATATTATTTTAACAGTTTTTGAAACTTCAAAGTGTTTTCTATCCAATGCTACCAATTATATGCATATCCTGGCTTCTGGACCTGAGTAACAGGCAGTTTACTTTGGGCACGCCCGTCAGGCGGAAATTCAGGAAACTAGACCCTATCGCTAAGAAGTTTTAACAAAACCCCAAATTATGGAATTTCTCATGGAAGAATGTTGTCGCATCCCTCCAAAAGATAGAGTTCCAGACACTTGTAGAATCTATGCCAAGGTGCATTGAAGCTGTTCTGGTGGCCTCGCGCTCTATTAAGACACTTTATGTTGGTGTTTCCTTTATTTTGGCAGTTACCTGTAGATCGAGTTGTGTGCACACAGACTAAGTTACGTTACGCAGACCCGGTGTCGATGCTCAACATTCTGTACATGGTTTCAATTCCATCTGATCCAACAGTCTAGTATAAAATGTAGTGACACTAAACCTGAAGCTGCTGGCAAAGTGTATGAACACTGGCATTAGAATGATGCAACACCTTCCCTGTCACACCAGTTTGTAATAGATCATGGCTGAGTGTGATGCTAACCGTGCCACTACTAGTATACAAACAATGACAAAGACCGCCACTATATAAGACCAGCATTCAATTTCTGTCTGTTCTTTTGTCCTGAAATCAAGATAAGCACATCTGTATTGCAGTGCAGTGCTGACCTGCCTGTTCCCCTGAAGTCTTGGCATTGTTTCAATTCTATGCATGGTTCACATTCCTCTTAGACTCCCAGACCAGCAGACTACTGCAGAACAAGTTCTATTGTGCCTGCCCAAAAACCACAACCTGAAGTGGCTATTGTGAACAAATCTATCTGTGGATCTTTTTATTTCAGTGTAGTTTTTATGTAACTGACAGCCCCTAACTCGCCAGTGTTTGCAGATCTAAAGAAAATGGATAGATGGAAGAAACAGCTAAGTCCACTGGAAAGGTATCCATCTATTACTACACCTACCTGGTTCCCTCAGATCAGCAAACACAAAAGTGGTAAGGACTAGAGGAGGGGGTTTGGGACTGGACAGATAAGGAGAGAGGTGTGACTGAGTAATAACGTACCCGTTCTCGTTTCGGGTGGTACCTGGCACACACGAGCCTCCTTAACCGCTTGACGTAGCTTCCAGCGAACACAATGAACAAGGAGAGTCCATAGAGGAATCCTGTGATAAGAGAGGAAGCAAAGCGAACAGGTTATTTTGGCCACTGGGTGTCAGTGTCTTAGCAAAAATATATATTTCCTTTCACAACAATTGTCCATTACAGAGACCCTGTAGAATTTACTCCATATCCCTAGGCCAAGAGCTAGATATAGATAACTGCCAAAATAAAGGAAACACCAACATAAAGCCTCTTAATAGGGAGTTGGGCCACCACGAGCCAGAACAGCTTCAATGCACCTTGGCATAGATTGTTGTGTCTGGAGCTCTATCGGAGGGATGAGACACCATTCTTCCACGAGAAATTCCATCATTTGGTGTTTTATTGATAATAGAAAACGCGTTCTCAGGCACCGCTCCAGAATCACTTCCATGAGGGTTCAATTGGGTTGAGATCTTGTGACCACTATCGCCCTGTGGATGGGAGCATTGTCATCCTATGGGATCATAGCCATGGTAGCAAAAATAATGGCCAAAATAATTTTATACATGACCCTAAGCATGATGGGATGTTAATTACTTAACATTAATTGCTTAAGCATCTGCTTTCAATATACTTTGTATCCCCCATTTACTCAAGCGTTTCCATTATTTTGGCAGTTAATGTTAGGGGCAAGTTCTACCAGATATTTTAAGGTTAAAAGTCCCCCCAAAATATATTTACTGAACAAAAATATAAACGCAACATGTAAAGTGTTTGTGCCGTGTTTCATGAGCTGAAATAAAAGATCCCAGATATTTTCCATATGCACCAAAAAATTATTTCTCTCACATTTTATGCACACATTTGTTTAAATCCCTGTTAGTGAGCATTTCTCCTTTGCCAAGATAATCCATCCACCTGACAGGTGTGGCATGTCAAGAAGCTGATTAAACAGCATGATCATTACACAGGTGCATCTTGTGCTGGGCACAATAAAAGGCCACTCTAAGATGTGCAGTTTTGTCACACAACACAATGCCATAGATGTCTCAAGTTTTGAGGGAGCATACAATTGAAATGCTGACTGCTGGAATGTTTCCCAGAGCTGTTGCCAGATAATTGAATGTTAATTTCTCTACCATAAGCCGCCTCCAACGTCGTTTTAGAGAATTTGGCAGTACATCCAACCGGCCTCACAACCGCAAACCACGTGTAACAACGCCAGTCCACGACCTCCACATCCGGCTTCTTCACCTGCGGGATTTTCTGAGATCAGTCACCCGGAGAGCTGATGATACTGAGGAGTATTTTTGCCTATAATATAGCCCTTTTGTGGGGAAAAACTCATTTTGATTGGCTGGGCCTGGATCCCCATTGGGTGGGCCTGGCTCCGAAGTAGGTGGGCCTATGCCCTCCCAGGCCCACCCATGGCTGCACCCCTGCCCAGTCATGTGAAATCCATAGATTAGGGCCTAATACATTTATTTCAATTGACTGATTTACTTATATGAACTGTAACTCAGTAAAATGGTAGTTGACTATATTGCCACTCCTACTTGCCATCTCTTCAATCTAAGCCTACGGGAAAGTGTGCCCTCAGGCCTGGAGGGAAGCAAAATTCATTCCACTACCTAAGAATAGCAAAGCACCTTTTACTGATTCAAACAGCCAACCAATCCTGCTACTGACCCTTAGTAAACCTTTGGAAAAAAATAGTGTTTGACCAGATACAATGCTTTTTCACAGTAAACAAATTAACAACTGACTTTCAGCACGCTTATAGGGAAGGGCACTCAACATGTACGGCACTGACACAAATGGCTGATGATTGGCTGAAAGAAATTGATAATAAGAAGATTGTGGGAGCTGTTTTGTTAGACTTCAGTGCAGCTTTAGACATTATCGATCATAGTCTGCTGCAAAAACACATGTTTTATGAGTTTACATCCTCTGCCATATTGTGGATTGAGAGTTACATACCTAACAGAACGCAGAGGGTGTTCTTTAATGGATGCTTCTCTAACTTAAACCAATCAATCAATAAAATGCATTTATAAAGCCCTTCTTACATCAGCTGATGTCACAAAGTGCTGTACAGAAACCCAGCCTAAAACCCCAAACAACAAGCAATGCAGGTGTAGAAGCACGGTGGCTAGGAAAACCTCCTTAGAAAGGCCAGAACCTAGGAAGAAACCAAGAGAGGAACCAGGCTATGAGGGGTGGCCAGTCCTCTTCTGACTGTGCCGGATGGAGATTATAACAGAACAAGGCCAAGATGTTCAAATGTTCATAGATGACCAGCAGGGTCAAATAATAATAATCAC
This sequence comes from Salvelinus alpinus, assembly GCF_045679555.1. NCBI lineage: Eukaryota > Metazoa > Chordata > Actinopteri > Salmoniformes > Salmonidae > Salvelinus > Salvelinus alpinus. Next base: position 9,819,253 of record NC_092120.1, on the reverse strand, counting down.
AGTGGTTGTCGAGGGTGCAACAGGTCAGCACCTCGGTAGTAAATGTCAGTTGGCTTTTCATAGCCGATGATTCAGAGTATCTCTAACTCTCCTGCTGTCTCTAGAGAGTTGAAAACAGCAGGCCTGGTTGAATACCAAGTAGATTTAGGCATACACCAAGGTAGCTGTGTTGGCCCCTTACTTTTTATATTTTTACTAATGACCTACCACTAGCCCTAATAAAGTCAGTGCATCCATGTACGCTGTTGACTCAACATTATACACGTCAACTACCACAGCAAGTGAAATCACTGCAACTTATAAAGATCTGAAGTCAGTTTTAGAATTGGTGGCTAGTAATAAGCTAATCCTAAATATATCAAAACCTAAAAGCATTGTACTTGGAACAAATAATTTGCCAAAACAGTGGTTCCCAAACTAGAGGTCGCCTGATATGAAAATGGGGTTGCGGGAGAATTTCCAAAATCCCCTCAAAATCTAAATATATACCTTTATATATAAATTATTCAAATCTAAAATCTAAAATGAAACCAGAGAGCGCTCTTAGATCATGGGAAAAGGCCGCACTTGACCGGTGCACTTGAATCATTCCCATGGTGAATGGCTAGGAGAGACTTTGATATTACCGGCTGCAATTGATATGGTGAAAACAATGTGTTGGGAGGCAGAGGCACAGAAACTCACTTCAATACCTTTGTCAGATAACACTGTTAAACAAAGAATGTATGCTATTGCTAGCAATCAAGAGGAAACTGACTGAATGACTCAAACTTCCAAGCTTATCCTCTCCAAATGGACGTCAGCTGTTAGGGCCGAGATGCCTATGCATTAACTTTTGTTTGCTATACATGTAGGGGGATGCTATTTACAAGGACATATTGTTCTGTCTCACGATTCCCAAGTATGAAACGACATATGGGATGTTGAGTGTGCTGCGTGGCTATATTGACGACGAACAGATTCCATATGGGATCGAATGGTGGACTTTTACACAGATATAGCTCCATCTATCACGGGACAGCGGGCAGGCCTCTGCACTCTAGTTATGAATGTGTCTCCCTTTGCAATATGGACGCATTGTATGATACACCGAGAGCAACTGGTGGCAAAAGAGCTGAGCATAGAACTCGAGATATACTGCAGCAGGTAACATAAATGGTTAACTACATCAAACCACATCCACTGAGCCCACGCCTGTTCGCAAAACTATGTGGAGATATGTGATCAGAGCATGGCAATGTTTCACATCGAGGCTTGGTGGTTATAAAGGGGGAGTGTTGGGGGAAAAAATGTGCATTGAGAGAGGAACTGTTGTCATTCACAATGGATATAAAAACAAAAAAAACAGACTTGATTGACTTTCTGTGTAATGAAAAGAAAATAACAGAAAACAGCATCATCAGTAAGTGTCCCACACAAGTGATAACTGCTCACCTCCAATGCTTGGATGAGCACTTTGGGACGGACCTACATCCCAATGCATTTGAATGTGATCCTGGCTCAGTTCACATGCCGGTAAGTGAAATTGAACAGCTGACATAGCTGTCATGTGACCAAATACTGCAGACAATGCATTCACGGGTCACTACGGAGAAGTTTTGGTTCTTGACTCAAAGGCAATACCCTGCTGTCTCCCTCTGAGCATTAATGCCACGTTCAAAACAACTGGGAACTCAGAAATCTCTGACTTCCGTGCGCTCAAGGCAACTGGGAACTCGGAAAGAAATTAGCTCAGACTGGGAAAAATAGTTTTGAACGGTCATCCAACTCAGAATTCCAACTAAGGAACTCAGGCCTCTTTCTAGACCTCTGACTTTCTGTCCTGAAGATCACTGTCGTCATGATTTTAACTTGTATTTTTCAGAGTTCCCAGTTGTCTTGAAAGCACCATAAAACTCATGGTAGGCTACCCTTCGCCAGTTTATATCTGTGTGAAGCTGGATTCAGTGCTCTCTTCTGCATTAAAACCAAATATCGATCCAGGTCGACCACGCCCCCTGACTTTGAGAAGCTCCGATGCAACATGAATCAAGCACACCCATCTCATTAGTGGTGGTGAGATAAGGGACATTATGTCAGACTAATTTGCAACTGACTGCTCTACATTAAAAGTATGTGATGGTGAGTTGAGAAGACAATCAGAAAAACTGTTAGAATGTTTTTAATTTCACTGCCTTAGCCCCCCCCCACAAAAAGTAAACATTGGCTGTAAATTGTATACATTTTTTCACATGGCTTGGGGTCACCAGAATTGTCAGGTTTGGGAACCCCTGCGCTAAACCCTAAACCTAATCTAAATCTTTTAATGAACAATTGAGCAAGTTGAGGAGACTAAACTGCTTGGTCTAACCCTAGATTGTAAACTGAAATGGTCAAAACATATTGATGCAACGATGGGGAGATGTCTGATAAAGCTCTGCTCTGATTTCGGACATCATTATCAACAAAACAAGTCCTACAGGCCCTAGTTTTATCACACCTGGACTACTGCCCAGTCATATGGTCAAGTGCCTTGGTAGCAGCTGGGGATCCTAGTAAATACTAAATAATACTAGTCTAGGTGTTACCTATGAGCATATATCCTGAGTGGTCTGGCTCTGAAGGCTCCATCAGACACTTCTTGCTGAGAACAGTGATGTTGCCCTTCTGTAGAATGGCGAAGGCAGCCACTATGTCCTTGAAGATGTCCGAGGCATAGCCTGTGCCATTTACTTCCACCGCCACTACGATGGGTGCTAGAGAGAGCAGAAAGAGAGAACAATGTCTTGGATGATGTTGTTCGTTCCAAATATGGTTTGATATACAATTTCATTAGAATAATCTGTACTATAGTATTTCATTGGAAACTGATGTCCAGTTTAATTCCTTGATTGTACTAAATAGAATGGAGTAAAGTGATGTTCAGGACAAGTCTCAGGTTTCAGGCAAGGTTACTCATCACACCAAACAACCACTTTCTCTCATAAAATAAACTGTTCATTATGTCTAAAAAAACTAAGTCCAAAATATCAGCCCAAACAAAATGTGTACAAATAAAATAGCTTAAGACTTGGTTTGTTTGCAGTGTTTCTGGTTTCATTCAGGTAAACATCATTTTTGGAAGCAATAACGAATGCAGACATTATACCTCTCGTCTATTTCTGTTTTTAACCATGCACCTGTGAGTACACTGATGGGTGGGGTGGCTAGTAAGATTTCCAATGTATTTATTACAGTAAATAACGTTGAACTGAACATCATCTATTTATTTCCCTGGAGCCAGACTGTCTCACCTCTGGCTACGATGTCCCCCTGGGCTTGGTGGTGCACCAGGTCAAACATCCAGAAGACCACCAGGTCCAGCGCCACCACCAGGCATCCCATGGCTATGTGCCTGAGAATGGACACTGCGCTGAGGGCAGCCGTCTGCCGCTCCCTGGCCGTCAGGTACACTGAGACTAGAGGACAGAAATGGGAAAGGGGAGGTTAGGTGGGTGTTTTCACTGCCATGACATCAATGTTACACTGACTTTCTCTTTCACCTTTCTAGACATTTATGTTGTTGTTGTTCTCTCTCATTTTCTAACTTCTCTATATCCTTTCGCTTCATACCTTTTCTCTCAACACCCACACTGCTTCCTCCCTACAATCCATTTATCTTATCTTCTCCTCTTTCCTGTGCATTCCCTCTCTTCCTGCTCCACTCACATGGTCTGATGTAGGTGCGGGCCTCTCTCTGGCTGAGCGGTAGGACAGGGTTTTTTCCCTCACTAGCCAATCTCTGGTCGAGCTCCTCAAACTGCTCTGTGATGTAAGTGTTGTCAAAGTCATCCTGGTGCAGGTACTTGTGTTTGTACAGGACAGCCCTTTAAAACACACACACACACACACACACAAACACAGTATAGAGCAGGGTTTCCCAAAATCGGTCCTGGGGTCCCCCCGGATGCAAGTTTTGTTTATTGGACTATACAGCTGAGGGGGCCCCAGGACCAGAGGGGGGAAACCCTGGTATAGAGTATACCGCTCCTTGTCAAACTTTGTTTGCATGACCCATATGAATGAATATAGACTCACTGTAGGTACATTAGCAGCAGAAGGAAGAGGCCTATGTAGGCTACTAGCCCCATCACTTCCTGGAAACGTCCCAGCTCCACCGACACTTCCTCCATCATATCCTGTGACACCTGCTGCAGCGACTGACTGCTGTTCACATTCATGTCAAAGTGCATAGAGGCCGATATGTTGAACTCAAACTCCTTCTTCATCTTCTCGAAAGCTGCTATGGTTGCTAGAAGAGAGCAAAGAGACATGCACCAGAATGTGCCACTGTGCATTTGTGACTGTTTAGAATGGCCATCAAAAAGGAGTTACAGTAGAATGATGGTATTAAAGAATGTTCTACCTTTGAATAGAGAAGTAGTTGAAACTATTATGAGGGCAATGTTTTTGTACCTCTGCACTTTACTTACGGGCAGCAATCTTTGTCTTCATGTGGCCAACAATGTAAGAAGGGATGATGCAAAACAGCTGACCAACTGAAATGAGAGGAATGTATTGAGAATTACTGTCCTCATACCTACAATGACATAACCTCTAGCTAATTTACGTGACAAATGCATCTCTGCATCACAGGCTCTATTCATTGTCTCATAAAACCATTGTGAACGGTCATTAAAAGTAAACCCAAGTGTCATGTCAGGTTTATAAGACAGCACTATATAGGATTTATGACCCATAGTTTAGAAAGTGAAATGCCACCATTCACTTTATGCTGAGAGCAGCATTCTAGATCTCCCAAGGGCCAGGAAGTGTGTTTTATCTTTTCTTTCTCTTCCTCCTATCTCTGGCCCTCGGGTCATGTTTGGATTAAAAAGTCACCAGTGCCCCGGCTGGCTCCTGGCTGGCCCGAGAGCAGCGGTGGATATGAAACAATAATTCATGTGAAAAGAAAACATGGGAGGCAGATGGATAGAGGGGGGAGGCAGAAGGACGGAGGGGGGAGGCAGATGGATGGAGGGGGAGGCAGAGGGACGAAGGGTGACTCACGGCTGCGCTCCTCCTGGGAAATGTGAGAGGAAACCTGAGAGCGGCGTGGGGCTGGAGGGTTTTGACAAGGCCTTGGCCCCTAAGTTACCCTGCCCTCCTAGGCTAAAGAATAACACAGCGCACCGCAGAGCTGCTAGAGAGGAGGGCTGTGCTGTACCTCTACACTGATGTCAACCTCACAACAATGGGTGATGTAACGGGCTTCCTCCTTCTCCTCATCCGAAGAGGAGTAGCAGGGATTTGACCAAAATGCAGCGGGTTGTGAATACATATTGATTTAATAGACAAAACGGAAAAACACGACAAACACTTGAATAATTACAAAACAAATAAACGAATGTAGACAGACCTGGACACGAACTTACATACAACGTGAAGAACGCATGAACCAGGAAAACAGACTACATAAAACGAACGAACTAACTAACAAAAACCGGAACAGTCCCGTGTGGCGTAACATACTGACACAGGAGACAACCACCCACGACAAACAATGTGAAACAACCTCCCTATGTATGTCTCTCAATCAGAGGAAAACGAAAACACCTGCCTCTGATTGAGAGCCATACAAGGTCAATTAAACCTGACACTTAACATAGAACAAACACAGACTGCCCACCCAGCTCACGTCCTGACCCACTAAACACAACAATACAAAAGGAAAACAAGGTCAGGAACGTGACAGGTGATCTATTTTTCCATGAGCTAACATATTTATAGTCAGCACTTTTTCACCGAAATCAAAAAAAAAAAAACAGGCTTGGGTGCGAAAAAAGGGAACATTTTAACTGAGTTTCAAAAGATTTTAAACCACTGACAACCCAGCTAGCACATAATGTTCTGAGAACCTTAATATATTGCTTAGAGCTTGGTGAGAGCGTGGTTATCCTATGGTTATTTTGCATACAACCTTCCCATAACATTTCCTATAGGTTTCTTCATGGTTCTACTTAAAGTAATGTTCTCAAATTGTTCAGAGAACGTTAAGAAACAATGTTCTTCTGTGGTAATTTTAGCATATGGTTTTCTACAGGTTTCCTCATGGTTCTATTTAAAGTCATGTTCTCCAAATGTTCAGAGAACATTAAGAAACAACGTTCCTCTATGTGAATTCAAGAACTTCAGCATAATGTTTTCTGCAGGTTTCCTCATGGTTCTATTTAAAATAATTTTCTCAGAATGTTCAGAGAATGTTAGGAAACAAAGTTCTTCTGTGGCAATTCCAGAACTTCAGCATAATGTTTTTTGCAGGTTTCCTCATGGTTCTATTTAAACATTAAGAACATTCTCAGGACATTAAGAAAACTTTCCATAAAAACTACAAGAAAACATTAACGTTTAAAGAACATAAACATTCCATTCTCAGCAACAACAAAACTCTCTCTATCCTCTATCTTGTTCAGTGTTTTCAGGTGTGTTGGCCACACCTGATCTTAATGAGTGCTCGTTTCCTTTAAAATAGGGTCTGTTTGAATTGACAGAAATTAACAGCTTTGCATTAGTTAAAAAACCTGGCATGCTAGTTCCATCCTCGTGACGCAGTGGACTAATTCCATGAATAGAGAGCAGAAGATCATAGGTTTGAATCTCACTGACACCATGCCACAATAAAAATCAAATGTGCTTGCATGATTAATGCCTAAGCAAATTAATTTCCATGTGTCCTATCTATGCATGGAGTTCAAAACAGTAAACCTAAGCTAGCAGTGTTATTAAAAGTCTTATTGAAACATTCTCCGAATGTTATTTAATTACCTTAAAATAACCTATCATTTCCATTCGTTAATAAAACCTCCCAGGAAAACTTTCAGGAAACAATAGGAAAACTTTCTCAGAACCTCCCTGCAACCTGAAAATGTATGTTCCCAGAACAGGTGAAGTTTTTTGAAAACTTTTAGAAAACATTTAGGAAAAGCCTTAACGCTAAGGAAACTTATGGCTATGTTCCCACAACCAATGGGAAACCAAAAACGTACTTTCTCAAAACTGCTAAGGAACCAAATTTGCTAGCTGGGAATGACTTAAAAACAGAGAACAAACATCTCAGATAAAATATGTAATGGTTAGGAGGCAAGGCCCTAACAAAGTTGTTCATCAAAATGGCTCTTTAAGAGAAACATTGAGCTAAGACTGAGACAATGACAAGACATATATGACAACCTAATTATAACACTACCATAGATTTTCATATTTTTAAACAACAGACACCTTCCACAGTGATTGATGTCATTTTCACATTTCCTTTGCTCTATTGATACAGCTGTATATGTGCTAAAGCCTCTCAGGTTCCTACTCTTGCGATTTGATCCTGCTTCTTTGTGGACAATAATTTATCCCTCTGACACTATGACAAACAGCTACCCTTCCTCTACTACTGACAGCTGACGGAAGTAAGGGTGAGTGAGGATAGTGATTCTACTGTATGATGGAACAACATGTCAACCAACCTCGAGCGAGACCACAGAGGGGGCGAAACCCATCCACAATGTGACAAAGGAAGTTGAACACAGACAGGAGCTCCATGCAGTCATCACGGGCATCATCAAACAGCTTGTTACACTTCTTATAGGGGGTGCCCAGTTTGTCATTACACACCTCGTCAATGCCAACCAGGAAGTGTAACACGTTTCTCAGGGAACGAGCTGTAACAGGAGGTAGAGGGCACAGAAATCAATGGAAGGCTTCATTTGGAGAGTTAAATTGTTAGATACAGTAACTGTCCTAACAATGTCTTCAAGTAATGACAGTGCTCGTATAAGCATGGCCCACAGACATACCTACATGGCGGACAGACTCAGTCAGGGCCTTGATTAAGTTCTGTACCCTCCCAGCCACGGAGTGGACATTTTTGGTGATCACTTTTATCTTGCCCAGCACAGCTGCAACAAGTGGACATTAGGAGCTTATAAGGGTGTGTGACATTGCAGAGCACTCAGATAGATTGTGTAGAAATTGTATTGTAAAAGGAGTCATCCACCATATTGTCTTCACCTGCAATGTCCTTCCAGTTCAGTGACCATGGAGAAAACAAAGCTAGTGTGAACTATTTGAGACACCATGTATAATGGGTGTAATTACAGCTGTGTGGTGTGATTTTATGGAACAGCTGGACTCACAGAGAAGAGGTGTAGCCGCTCGCTCCATCAGCTGCTGGGTCTGGTTCATGGCAAGTTCGGCCCCACACACCACGCTGTCCGCTGCACGGTCAAAGTTTTCCAGGGTGTTGGTCATGGGGCCCTGGACCAACATGGAGAAGATGAGGAACAGGAGGAAGTTCTTGCCCTTCACTGTGAGGAAATTCATTAAAAGGTGCGTTAGTGGTACCCAGAACAAGTTGGTCTACTGAGTAATGCATTGTAGGTCATTCCTTCCACCCAGGGGCGTTTCTCAGATTTTTTTCTGGGGTGGCCAAGGGGGGGCCAAGAACCAATTATGATGGCTGACCATGGGAAATCAGCAAACTGGATCACAAATAGCATAGAAAATTGGCTTAACTACTATGCAATGCATTGAATAACTGTTTCAACTGTTAATTTGTATCTGCCCTAATTTATTCAAATACATTCATTTGAAATGATCCATATGAATCCATATTCAAGTTATTGAGGATCTACACTGATCTCAAAAATGACCTTAGAATCCATATGATGGAAATCCGTCACACTAATGGAAAACTTTAACCCCTGAATGAACGTATAGTCGGGTTCTTTGGCTAAGCAAAAACAAGCAAAAATGACTCCAGCCATTATCACCTTGGCTGATTTAGCTTTATTCACCCATCGATAAGGGACATACATAACATTCTAGAACAAACACATGACATAGCCTACAGCAATTAGCTGCTACACACTAGCTCAGCACCGGGATTAAAAACTTGAGTTTATTTTCCTGTCAAGTTAAACAGCAGTTACCTACACATCTTCTACCTCTGCACTGCTTTTGTCAACTCAGGGGCAGAAATCGGTGCTGGCATTTCTAACACACTAGCCCATTTGTTTCCCTCAAGGCTCCCACAACGGCCCATTTTTTCAGTTGAGACTCTCATTATAAGCCAGATCATGATAATTTTGCACAAAAAAAGTTAGACAGGCCAATTAGAAAGAATATGGACCAGCCCTTCTGGCATCTCCGAACTGACTGTCCTAAAGAGATTGTGCTAGTGGGTGAGCTACTAGGAAACGTCGCCAGCTGCTCACGACTCCTCTCTGAAAGATAGCCTACATAATGCTATATTTTTAGTAAATGTTTCTTTTCAAAGTGGGAAAAATGTAAACAGGTTGGAGGTGCCTGTGCCTCTATTATGTTCTTCTTCTGTGGGGTATTCTGGTGGACCATTCCATGTGTGGTAATACTGATGATTTGTCGCCACATATGGTTTACATAGTAGGTTATGATAACTAACGTGGCAGGTTAGGTGAATTAATGTAACAGGTTAGGAAAATGGTAAGGGTTAGGCTTAGCTACAATGCTAGTTGTCAACAATTGTTGTCCCCGACACTACCCCCCCATCAAGCCAGAATGGAAGAAATGTAAACAAACAATCTGTGGAAGACGAGTCATCAGTATCATAACACCACGGTAACCATGTGATTTTGAAACTGTGAGCTTATTGGTCCGTTTGAATTAATCATTTGTTTGCAGGTAGGCTATGACGAGGACGCACCTCCACCTGTTTCGTAGAAAATGGCGGTCTTTCCCTTCTACTGTAAGTGCCTACACCAGCCTGGGAAACATTATATCCAGTTTGCAGCAATCCCGTTTCAGTCTCTCTGTTTGAAAGGATGCACAATTCTGATATTTTTTCACACTAATTGGTGTTTACATAAATCACAGCAGATCTTTTTCAGAGCTAATCTGATTGTTAAAAATACCAATTAGTGGGGGGAAAAAATATCATAATTGGGCTACCTGTCTAAATATTGCCAGTGTTGATTTGACTGGGTACATTTCAACGCACAGCACATATACCATTTGTTTTGTGGTATGGTTAAAACAATCTTCATATGTAGGCTACTCACTTGAACACAGCATTGGCATCATTAGCATAACATTCGCTCGCACACGGATGGAGAGGCCCATACCAAATGCTGAGAGGAAAGCTATGGCGATCGTGGTATACACGCAATACCACAGTCCTTGGTTCTGTATGAACAGTGCAGTCATTCCGTACACAGAGGCAAGGAATAGGCCAAACAAAAACCCGCCCAAACTACGCACAAGCCCACCGAGCCGAGGATCACGGAAAGGTTTGGTCTTGCTTCGTGGGCTTCGCCTTGGGAATCTGGGAGCCCTGTCAAAAAGGTTAGATATTTAGGCTAAACTTACCAATGACAACATTATGTAGTAAGCCTATGCATCTCAATAATATCAATTTGACAATTTATTTCCTTACCGCTTGAGGACCCCCCTCAAACACTCCATCGCGGCTTGGCCACTTTGCACGAACCTTTGAAAAAGACCATGTATGCTATGCTTCCCCATAGACATAAGATTTGTTTTCTTATTTCTAAGTCTGTCACTAGAGAATCATTATTGTTGCAGGCCTCCACAGAACTAAGTTGCATTATGAGGTCACCAAGATGGAGTTCTTCCCTCTTCTGGAATTATTCCCTCTTTCAGCATGTTCTAAACGAGTGGATGCAAAATTATAAAACCAGCTAATTATTTAATGGCAGTGATGATGGTTAAATTGAGTGAACTCCGAAGACTGAAAAAAGCACCACATTCCAGTTAGTAGATTCCAGATAATGAGTTGGTGTTTGTGCCACTGATGATCAATTTGATAGACATAGACAACTTCAATGTACCATACTTACAGTGTTTGTGTGTGTTTTGTCACAGCCTTGGAGAGGATCAGTAGGTGGGTTCTGCCAGATTTTGCCCACCGGTTCCTCTTTAGTCAGTCACAGGACTTCCCAGTTGCTCGTTTCTTCCTAGGAGCATTATTTGGTGCTCTCAGTGGTGCAGGTAGGGTCGACTGATTCCACAATGCTACAAAGTTTCGGTTTATAATTTGGCCAACTCATTGTGAATTCTCCCCTCCAGGTTTATTTCTGGGTCTCTTCCACAATGTCTCAATGACCAGTGTAAACAGGCTCTTAGCAGGATATGCTTTTGTAGGTGAGTAGATTGTGGTACTGCAATTGAACACTGTTTGGAGTCAATCAGTAAAGTAAACAAATTGGAAACATATTAGTCTTGCTCTGTGTGTGTTTTTCAGCTGTATGTATTCTGGGTGGGGCGTTTTCCTCCTACTTTCGCTGCTCGGTCCTCCTGATCTTTCCCAGCATGCTCGGCTCTCGTGGCAGGGCGTACCTCATGCTGTTTGTCCTCTACGGCCTGTATAGAGGTAAACTGAAAATAGCTCTGGAAAAAATGTATTGCCTTGATACTTGCCAAATAGATTGCTAGCAGTATGGCTTCGCTGTGGTGTAAACCGGCAATCCTCTGATCATCCTGTTCTCTCATCCTGTCAGGCCCAATCGCTAACATCCACCGTAATGTCCAGGATGTGGCCTTCTCTATGGGGTGCAACATCGAGCTCCAGATCAAACACAGCAAGGTCATGTGGAGGGTGGTGATGGAGCCCTTCATGCAGGTGGTGCAGGGTATTGTGGTAAGTTACACATTATCATGGTCAGTGGACCACTATTGGCAGAATAGCATTAGTGGAAACCAAAACTGTTCTCAGGGCAGGCCTGGTTCTAGCTAGATATATTTGCGACGAGAATTTTGGCTAACCATTTTCCTAAACCTAATTATCCTAACCTGCCACGTTAATTATCCTAACCTGCCACGTTAATTATCCTAACCTGCCACGTTAATTATCCTAACCTGCTACGAAAAGTCACTTCTGCTAGTCAAAACCGGCAGACCTGCCCTAAGAGCAGTCTGAGTATCCACTAATGCGACACAGTTCACTATTGTATTAGTTCAGTAGGTTTGTTTCACATTATCAACTGATATTTCATGGATATGCCCTCAACGTTTCCTTCATTCCTTTGTTTACTGGGTCAGGAGGATAATGGGGAGTTCCAGGACGAGGCTAAGAGTGTGAGCAGGAAGTTTCAGAGCATCAGGGATGAGGTCATGGGGCAGTATGGCTATGACTCCATGGAACAGGGCCCTGTTGCTGCTGGCAACAGCACCCAGGATTTGTATGCAGCAAAGACGATGATGCGATGTGACAGTGAGTGTTGGTTTGCATTTAAAAACCTATTGAGCAGATTGAAGTTGGTTGTTATTGGTCGATAATTAGTTGTGAATGTATTATCATTACTCACCTATTTTTCTGCATTGTGGGACAGATGTGGTGGAGCAGGGGATAGAGCGCTGTCGGGAGTGGTTTGAGGTCAAGTGGCAGGACTGCATGGATGCCATCAAAGCCCCAGTTATCAACCACATCCTGTGTGTGTCTATGAGATTCCACTTCCTCTGTGACATCATGAGAGGTAGGGGTTCAACTTCATTGGTAGCCCAGGTGTTTAGTCAAGTGGGATGATATACTTTCTGATTACAATGATGTTTGCTTGGTTGCTTTTCCTGTCAGTCATGAAGCCCTGGTGCAGGGAGGATATCCCAGTGGAAGGGAACTTTGGGCAAACATTCGACAAGCTCAACTTCTCCATTGACGCACTGTCCAGAGAATTCAGCACTAACGTGGTGCTGCAGGTACAGCCCAACTCCTCTGTCTGCTCTCACTGAAACCAAGACAGTTAAGTAATGAAAGAAATACAAGACTGTAGTTTACACATAATTAGGTCATTTGGAGGTTTTCTCTACTCGAAATACATGTATTATGCCTAACTCTGTTGAAGGTGCACTTTGCACAATACTTTAATTGGATGTTATTTACAGTTCCTGAGCTTCCACCTTTCCCTCGTGTGTGTGTGTGTGTGTGTGTGTGTGTGTGTGTGTGTGTGTGTGTGTGTGTGTGTGTGTGTGTGTGTGTGTGTGTGTGTGTGTGTGTGTGTGTGTGTGTGTGTGTGTGTGTGTGTGTGTGTGTGTGTGTGTGTGTGTGTGCGTGCGAGAGAGTGTGTAGGAGGAGGAGCAGCAGTCTGTGTTTGGTGTGTCAGCCCTACAGGATTTCACAGAGGGTCTGAGTAAAGCCTTCGAGGAGACCAAGGTCATTCTGGACCAGTTTCTGGGCCTCATCCAGCTCCTCCTCTCCTGCACCTTCATCACCATCTTCACCTCGTGAGCCTACTCAACCACACAGCAACTCAGTTAGATATGATGGAATGACATGTGTATTTATGCTATCTAATGTAGGGGTGTGTTAGATGTTCTGCTTTTTGATAAGCTGGCTATTTTAGTTTTCCAAAGTGGCAGTGTCCTTTTATTTTGTCAGTGATTGGCCATAGTCCATAAATCCAGTTTCCCAGGTCTGAATCAGTCAAGGTTGAAAGCCAACCTACTGCAGGCCTCGAGGACTAAAGGCATGCACCCCTGCATTGGACTCACTGCAGTACCATGATGTCGTTTATTTCTATAAAGTGTTTATACAGTTTCTAATGTAATCAGTGCATGTGTGCCTCTCTTCGCTCTCTGCCTTCCTGTGAAGGGCGTTTGGATATGCGAGGCAGTATACACAAGACATTCGCTTTGACAACATCTACATCACCACCTACTTCAGACAGATTGATGCCAGGAGAAAGAGAGCAGTAAGCAAACAAAAGATAACGTATATATTTGGTCAGTGAAGCTAAAATGTTTAATTTGGCTCTATTCTCCAGCATTTTTTATTTGAGATCAAATGTCACCTTTTATTTGAGGATATTTTAATACATATCTGTTTTACTGTTTAGAAATGAATGCACTTTATGCATCTAGTCCCCCCATTTAAAGGTGTCACAGGTCCCATATTCCTAGCATGCAATGACTACATAAAGCTTCTGACTCTCTACAAACTTGTTGGATGCATTTGCAGTTTGTTTTGTTATGTCCAATAGAAAGTAATGGTAAATAATGTTTCATTTTTGGAGTCACTTTTACGTATAGTTTCTGAACAATTTTACATTAATGTGGATGCTACCATGATTATGGGTAATCATGAATGAATTGTGCGTAAGTTGCACAAAGATCATGCTCCCCAAAACATGCTAACCTCTTACCATTACTGATAACAGGGAGGCGAGCGTTTGTGTGGGGTGGGTGATATTTGTGTGTCTAACTTTCTCACTCATCATTATTCACGATTCCTTCATGATTATCCATAATCATGGTGGCATAATGTAGAAGTGTTCAGGAACATTCTTATTTACAATAAAAGTGACTCCAAAATGAATACATTATTTACCATTAATTTCTATTGGGCACTACATAATCTGAATCAACCAAAACAAACCAAATGCATCCAACAAGTTTGCAGTCACAAGCTTGATGTATTCTTTGCATGGAATATGGGACCAAATAGTACATTTTTGACAAAATTGAATACACTATAAGTGAATTTTTCAAAATACTTATATCTTCAAATGGGGAGACTAAATACTGTACATAAAATGCTTTAATTTCTAAACAGCAAACGAGTGTATGAAAATACCCTCAAATCAATGGTGACATTCTGTACTGTCGCCTCATGTAAAACATTTGATCTCAAATCCAAAATGCTGGAGTATAGAGCCAAATTAATTGTTTTAGCTTCACTGTCCAAATAAATACGTAGGGGAGTGTATAACGTTTGGAAGCTGATATGTACATTTGACATTTCAGGACAAACGTTATCTGTTACCTTTGAAGAAAGCTGAGCGAGGCCTTTTCATCAACCCTTGCAGCCTGTCCATACATCCCAGTGAGCTTAAATTAGTGGTGCGTTGCTTATCTCTCCTGGGTGTATTTCAATCCAATCATTTTCTCCAATGACTTGTTCATTACTATCTTTCCACTCCTTGCTGACTTTAGGGTTGTATAGACTGAAGAACAATCTTGTGATTGATCAAAATACTTGTCCAAGTCTTTTTACAATCACAAAAGGGAGTCAAGTCTAATCCCAGATCTGTGTCATTGGGCCACAGATGGCGGGCCTGCTGCAGGTAGTCTCTCTGGCTGTGTTTGTCTGTGTGCTACTGGCTGTCGACATGGTCCTCCACCACATCTTTGACATCATCCGCAGACACACTTTCACAGAGTTCTCCCTCACCAGTGAGTCTCACACACACACACTTTCTCCTGTACCATATCATTGTCACAGTGTGATTGTGTTAACTCATGCCACTGTGTTCCACAGGTAGCCACCACATAGACATCAACGTGGGAGGACAGTCCATGATGGCCAAGCTCCTGAGGAAGACCATCGGGGCCTTCAACACCTCCTCTAACCTGGATATGCAGTCTAGTAACCAGCGTAGGTGGCCTCTCTGCTGTTCTCTCACTGCTCAATGTGCCAAAGACTGATGTGCCAGACGTGTGTGTTGTGGCTAGCTAATGTTGACCAGTTGACCTGTCCCTGTCTGACTGGCTACAACACTAATCTGCTCTGGTCTAGTGGTGTACAGCCTTGTCTTGGCTAGATAGTTTAGACAGTGTTGTCAAGAGGCATAGAACACACATATACTCTAGCATCACATGTCTGTCCATATGCAGGATGACAACTAGGAGTTATCCATGCACAATAAAATGGCCATTCTCATAGTATTTGCTAATAATCAGGATTAAGTGAGACCACAGATTAGTCAAATCGTGGCAACATTCACAAGATCAACAACAATCCCCCTTTCTCTTTTTATTCTCTCTCAGACTGTCTGCCCCAGCCGAGGGCCCTCACCATAGAGGACTACCTGTGGAGTTTCGTGCCCCTCTTGATGATGGCGCTGATGTGCTGCCTGCAGGTGTACAGCAACCGCCTGCGCAGGGTCATCGCTGCCTTCTACTTCCCCAAGGTGAGGCCACACACACCCACTCTCAACCACACCTACCATCCTCTTGGTTGAACGAAACCTCTGCATACTGTAACTCGGATGTATGACACAATGTATAACGTATTCACGGCACGTTAGGCTTGCCTGTATG
This sequence comes from Salvelinus alpinus, assembly GCF_045679555.1. NCBI lineage: Eukaryota > Metazoa > Chordata > Actinopteri > Salmoniformes > Salmonidae > Salvelinus > Salvelinus alpinus. The sequence continues at coordinate 9,803,215 of NC_092120.1, read as the reverse complement.
TAATCTGTAGTATTTGTGTTAATTATAGTTCTCACATTAACACCTTGTCCCAGTCATACATGTTGATCTTAAATCCTCTAAAGGTGATCTCTGCTCTTAAATCATCTGAAGGTAATCTCTGCTCTTAAATCCTCTAAAGGTAATCTCTGCTCTTAAATCTGATAATTGAACGTTCTCTTGTTAAGAGCCTACACCACAGTGTATGTGCATCAAGGTGCTGATTGATTGCTCTGATTGATATACCCACTTGGATGGTTTCTCTGAAGTTTCAACTGTCTTTCAATGGGTCGAAAGAAAGGTGTGTGTGTGTGTGTGTGTGTATATATACGTAACAATTTCAAAGATTTTACTGAGTTACAGTTCATATAAGGAAATCCGTCAATTGAAATAAATAAATTACACCCTAATCTATGGATTTCACATGACTGGAAAAGGGCGCAGACGTGGGTGGGCCTGGGAGGGCATAGCCGGGCATAGCCAATCAGAATGAGTTTTTCTCCACAAAAGGGCTTTAGTCAGCACCCCCTCAGACAATCCTGCAGGTGAAAAAGCTGGATGTGGATGTCCTGGGCTGGCGTGGTTACATGTGGTCTGAGGTTGTGAGGCCGGTTGGACGTACTGCCAAATCTTTAAAACGACATTGGAGACGGCTTATGGTAGAGAAATAAACATTCAATTTTCTGGCAACAGCTCTGGGGGACATTCCTGCAGTCACCATTTCAATGGTACACTCCCTCAAAACCTGAGACATCTGAGGCATTGTGTTATGACAAAACTGCACATTTTTAAAGCAGCCTTTTATTGTCCCCAGCACAAGGTGCACCTGTGTAATGATCATGCTGTTTAATCAGCTTCTTGATATGCCACACCTTTCAGGTGGATGGCTTATCTTGGCAAAGGAGAAATGCTCACTAACAGGGATGTAAACAAATTTGTGCTCAATTGAAGAGAATTTGCCTTCTTGTGCATATGGAAAATTTCAGGGATCTTTTATTTCAGCTCATGAAACATGGGATCAACACTTTACATGTTGCATTTATATTTTTGCTCAGTATAGTAATTAAAAAGAAGAGGGGGGAAAAAATAGATTTATAAGGTCATAATATAATGTATGCAATGTATCAAGACAGGTGACGACACCCACTGTGATGAAAACATCAGTAGTAGCTACATTTAAACTCTGGGAGCCTCTACACAACATGCACTTAGACATGTTGGCATTGGGTCCAGCCTATGTAACGTTTTAAATAGGCAGACTAACATTTATTATTCCCCCCCTTTTTTTATCCCTGGTGGAATTGGCACAGGGAAGGTTTGAACAAACAGTAGGGTCCTGTCGGTCGACCTACAAATAAACAAAGAATACAATGTCGCACAAAGTAGAAGCGCTCGTTATACTGTTAGTATTTACAGTCGATCTGGATATCATAAAGGGTGGATTTCCCCGGAGTTCTTATAGATGGTTTACAGATATCTCCCCGGAAATTGGAGCAGCTACTGGGTCGACTGCTGAGTATAAATGGAAATAAAACAAATCATTGTTCAGGAGAAAGCTTGGCCTTCATTTACATAATTCACTATTTGTGTGAAATTCAACATATAAGCTGAGCTACCTCGTTAAGGCCAGTTGTGCACACTGTTTTTTTTCTCTCAAATTTCCCTTAATTGTTCCAAATGAAGCAATGGGTTTAATGAAATGAACACAAAGGAAGTCCAGGAACCTCTAGGCTTATAAGATGCACGTTCTCCATAAACATGCACATATGCATATAGGAACGTGACTTAAAGAAGAAACCTAGCCTAATCCAGACGTAAAAGATATAACTGTTCATGCAAACTTGTGCAACATTGCTGGTTGAGGTATATTTAAACAATAAGGCACAAGGGGGTGCGGTATATGGCCAATATACCACGGCTAAGGGCTGTTCTTAGGCAAGACGCATCGCGGAGTGCCTGGACACAACCCTTAGCCATGGTATATTGGCAATATATCACAAACCCCAGAGGTGCCTTATTGCTATTATAAACTGGTTACCAACGTAATCGGAGCAGTACAAATAAATGTTTTGTCATACCCGTGGTATACGGGTTTGTCAGCCAATCAGCATTCAGGGCTCGAGCCTCCCAGTTTATAATTCAATAGGCTTTAGTACAATGTGTACACAGAGTGAATGTGGCCCTTTTCCCCCAATCCTGTAAGAAATGCACTGGCTCGTGTGTGTCGAGTAAAGCAGTGCTTACCTGAGAGCAGCTTATTGTAATAGCATTAGACACTACGTATTCTGCTCATACTGAAGCCCTACCTACAGTACTGCACAGAGAGGGGCAAAGGGGCGAAGGAGTATATACTGTATGCAGAGAAACTAAGAATTAGCGGGAGTAAGAGATTAACGGAGGGAAAGTGGGATACAGACATTTTTCATGCTGGCATTTCCACAACAGGGAGAGCGTTTCAAAGGCATTTTGAGCATTTAAAATTCTGGCCCGGGTTGAAAATGCATGTGTGAAATCTGGCCCTTGAGGTCCAATACACTTCTGGTTTTCATTCTTCTCTAATCAGGGACTGGTTTAGACCTGGGACACCAGATGAGGTGAGTGCAATGATAGATCAAGTAGGAACAAAAACCAGAAGTGGTTCGCCATTCCAGGATCATAATTTAATAGCTGCCTGGGTTGACTAAGGGTTGAAAATGCCAGTATGAAAGCACCTATAGAGAAACTACAGCGAGGGGAGAGACTGGCGTAGTAGATAGAGTGAGGGATTGCCCTCTGTGTGTTTCACTTAGCACTAAATCAGCTGAAGTGTCATTACTGTTATTAGTCCTCCCCTTATGCTCTCTGAAGGGGATTAGTTTCACAAATCAAGCAAAATTAAGCTGCTGCACATTCAGCATGTGGGAGAGAAGTGCAACATGGTGAAAGTGTGCAGCCCACAGACTAATCCAACTGGCTTCAGGTGTTCAGCGCTCCAGAAGCCTCCTCATGGTGGACAGTATTGAGTGTTCATACAGCAGTGGTGAAGTCTAGTACCCATGTTCAGGGTGATTTCAAGTATCTAATTCAACAGAAAAAAAAACATTATCTTTTCTTGTCTCGACTTTTCTATATCTTGCCCGTCTGTGGCCCTACTGTTCTACACACTATATTAGCTCATTGTCATTTATCTGACTGCCCCATTTCTCTGTCTCTCCACCCTCTGCTGTGGCTGCCTGTCTGTTAGCGGGAGAAGAGGCGCGCTCTGTTCCTTTATAACCTGCAGATCCAGAGGCGCATCTCATACACCAAAAGGCAACGGACACGACTCATGCAGCTAGGAACAGGAGAGAAAACAGTGCGTACTGTGTGTATTTAACTACTCTCTCATTAAACAGAGTTTAAACATCTTTATTTTCCTAAAGGTCTTTGAACCCTTCTATTTCCTGATTTAGTTGATGGGATGGTTCTTGGATGACCTCTGAGAACTCATGACAGAATGACAGTGCCTTTAATTTTGAAGTCAAATGGGCTCACTCTTTTCCAGGAATGATGTCCAAGACAAATCTAAACAAACACAGATAAACTCTTTGGGATGCAGCCTCCCTCCCAGTCTCCTTCCTGGGCCCTTCTCTCTCCATCCGGTCTTACATGCTGTTGTATTATCCTCTGTTCTGTCTTCTTCACTAATGCTTTTCATTCCATGCCCTGTGATCCCCAATAATCTAATTAGGGAAAATATGTTACTTTCATTGAATTGTACTGTTATTTAACACTGGCCCTTCTACCTCCTGTACTCTCCACATCCCACTTTCTCTGTTCCTCCCACTTTTCTGCTGTCTCTCTCCCCTTCACCTCCACTCTCTCCCGCTCAGGTGTTGTTTGGTGTGTTGTCTAGACTGGAGAGGCTGGGCTGCAGGCTGCGGTGGTGCTGTGTGTGTGGGGAGAGGCAGAGGGGTGACCGGGCCATGGAGTGCACAGTCCCAGGCTGCCAGGCGGCCTACTGTCCCCAGTGCTGGAGGGACCTGGGCAGGATCTGTTACGCCTGTGTCCCCACTAGTAACTGGGATCCAGTAGAAAGCTGTTCAGACACAGACATGTACTATGTCCATTAGGGCGACCACCTAAATCACATGCAGACACAGTAAAGATATTTAGCATATTAGCCCATTACAGGTTTTGGTCCTCAATCTTCTTCAATAGCAATAAAAGCAAACTTGCTTTTGAAATTGTTTCATTCCTTGAATCCCTGTCCAAAGTTCTATTTCCTGTGACTAAGTAATAGTTAAATCGACCAGACAAGTATAACAATAGCATCTGTTTCTCCAGAGGTTTTATTTATTTAGCAATGCTGACAAATGACAAAACTGGAGATCCAGCGAATTATTTGGGATGTTCAGACAATAGGATGACATATTATCAGATTAAATAGCCTATGTCCGTGTAAGGTAAACATTTGCATAATTTAGTCACACTTAATTATATTAAATGCAGGATTTTATAAATCGATTTTTGTATTTTTGGGGGGGAATTTGCTATATAGAAATGTTGTGTAAGGTTTGTTAGAATAAGCGGCGGTCTATAATGTGACCGCACAGAAAGATTCAGGCAGTAAAGAGTTAAAGCACAAGAGAAAATCCCGCCCTGTACGGGGGTTGAAATGCGATTACACCATCGCTGTAAACACGCACTCAGTTTTTGGCCCGAATGTCTTGCATGTGAGAAACTGTCTGCCTTTCAGGAATTAAGATATTCTGGATAGCACTTTGGGAGTTTAACAAGATCACAGTGGGTTCATCTCCGCTACGGAAGGGACATATATTGTAGTAGCTCTGTGTGTGAAGGTAACGGTACTGGAAATATGACCCTGCGATAACTGCAGCCAGAGGCTACGGACAGCGGGCCGGTCTTGTTTAGAGGCTTGTTACAGTACTTTATGGTGTGGGCTAATCGCGCAGGTGAATGCAGCCTCTTGAAATAAAGTTACACGTTCGATTGACTGGCCCATGCAACACTTCTGCTCTGCGCGTGCCTTTGTGGATGCCTATCATGGACTTTCGCTTGACATTTGCCCTTGTAGGCAAATTGAGGTAGCCATATAGTTGCCTCCGACAGAACCTGTTGCCTTGTTTTACACCCTTTAGGTGGATTAATTGATGGACACGAGCCAATGTCACTGCGCAACAATGTTTCTGTCTGGAGCTCTGGTAACATTGGTGCTACTCGAGACTGTTACATTTCGCGGTACTCAATCAAATACGTTAATTAGTAGCCGTTTAGGATTACTGGACGATAACGATTTGCAGGAATATCTGCCGGCGGAAAGTCATTTGAACTCGAATAAAACAGAGATGGAGAAGCCACAAGAGAAGCTACAAGAGAAGCTGTCTCCTTTGAACGCAACAACAGTATCGTCTAACTCCTCACTTACAAGTAGGTATTTGTAGTAACCCTAGTTTAGCCCAGGCAACTTCAAAGGAACTAATTAAAATGTGATTTCAGTCCTTGCCTGGGCACTCTCAAATTCATCCAAAATTACCTTACATTTTAGGCCTATCCTACAGTCAGTTAAACCTCTCTCTATACTGGAGCCTAGCATGTAACACTATGCCAATTACAATTAATATTTATCTGATACCTTTACTTTCTAAACACTTATAATAACATGTTTCTAGTGAATTCGGGTGTAGGCCCGACCAGGACTTGGACCCTGGCTCAGTGACTGTCAAACCCAACACCTAGTGAAGAGGTTCAGACCTTTTCGCTTAACTTTAAAGTTGTTGGCTTGACAGTCGCAGGACACATGTTCAAGTCCCGTTGGGGAAGATTCTGTAAAATGATGTTGGAGGTGGCTTATGGTAGAGAAATAAACATTAAATTCTCTGGCAACGGCTCTGGTGGACCTGGGGACAGGGAGCTCTGGCAACGGTCAGCATGCAGTCAGCATGCCAATTGCACGCTCCCTCAACTTGAGACATCTGTGGCGTTGTGTGACACAACTGCACATTTTAGAGGGACAGTTTATTGCCCCCAGCACAAAGTTTCTTGATATCATGGGAAAGGAGAAATGCTCACTACAAGGATGTTAACAAACTTGTGCACAACATTTGAGAGATGTTTTTTGTGTGTATGGAAAATGTCTGCAATCTTTTATTTCATCTCATGAAAACATGTTGCATTTATATTTTTGTTAAGTGTACATAGGTAGGCTATTGTAAAATGAGCACTGGGGGGTGGTCTGCTACTTTTTAGTCCTCGAGACACCTGCCAGCCAGCCAGTCATCTATAACAAGCCTAATACAGGCTCTGGACAACAGCTGTACTAGGAACGGACAGGGGACACAGAGCCTCTTGTACTGAAGTTAATGCAGCTGTGTCTGTTTTATGTGTGTGTGAAGAAAGGAGTCAGAAGATATGCCGGCTGAGAAAGAGAGAGCATGAGCTATTATAAGCACATCCGGCATCACTGATTGGTTTGTGCAATTATCTTGAATTGTACATGTTTAGATTGTGATGCTGAGTTTTTTTCCTGGCATATTGAAACCATTTAATGAAAATTGTAGATTTCCTGCATCCTACCCCAAGCCTGTATACCACATTAGTTTGTCCTTACTACTAAGGGATATCCATCTGAGATGTGGCTGACTTGATCTTAGAATTAGCATTGCCCCATGGGGAAGGGGGTTCACTGACTACTAGGGCTGGATAATAGGTTGCCATTAGCTGAGAATTTAGATTTTAGGGTCAATACTAGCACTAACAAAAGAGTTTCTCCATCCCCTGATGTTAGAGTATCAAACGGATATTTATTCATCAGAATATAGCGCCTCAAGGGACATAAGACAATATTTTCCTATGGATCCCATCTCTCCCTGTCCCCAGGTCCAGAGCACCACCATGGTAGTAGGCACGGCAAGCCACTGGAGAGGACCAGGCCCTTTGTGGTAGTGGACGGACACAAGAGAAGTCTGAGTGAGGCCTTGCAGGTGAGACTACAGACATCAAGAGAATGTGTGTGTGAGAGTATCGTTCTACACAGAGCCATACACATACACACTATTACTCTGGTCCTACTTCTACTACCTGCTTTCTATTTCCATGCGTACATGTTACCATTCTTCATTCAGTGATCCCAGAGCACTTTTATAAAGTGGCCTTTATTTTTGTTTAGATAGTGTCAGAGGTTAATAACCATTCTATTTTTACAGGTCCCATAGGAACTCCTCATTTTAAACTGCAGTTTTATATCTCAAACTAACATCAAACCCACACCTGGTTATTCCAATTGTGTGGCTCACGTTTTTTTTCCATTCGAAGGTCGTCAGTGTTATGATGTTCTCCTCTCTGGGTGGAGTGTGTGATATGGGGGAATTCTTCAGGATATGATTTCGGACCTCCTGTCAGCTGCACAGGAAGTGTCCGTCCTCTTAAAGTGCACCAGTCCCCCCCACCTTCTTCAGATCATAGTTTTTATTCAGGAAGCTCCCTGTAAAATATGTCAAGGCGCCTACTTCCTTCCTCTGTTATATTAGCACAAAAAAGGAAGCCAGACAGCAGACCCCCCCACCCTCCTCCTTTCCACACACACACACACACACACACACACACACACACACACACACACACACACACACACACACACACACACACACATAGAGGAAAGTAGAGAATAAGAGCATGACAGGGCTACATTTTTGCACATCACTTTTTAAGCTAGCTACTGGATCGGAATGTTAACTTTCAAAAGGTTGAATCCCATTGGCAAAGCAGTCTCCATCAGGCACCCAGACGTTTGTTTACTGGTTTCAAAACCAACCAGGGCACTGCAATGTCATACAAATAACAGTTGAGTGGGCCTCATTGGCTAAGACTCAGTGGAGAGTCACTCCTAATTCCTACATTATTGTGTGGTTTATCCTCTGAATCACTGCAGTCATTGATGAATGAGTAGCCGTTTTTCACTTGTCATGAGGTTACTGCACCCACAGCCTACTGCTCATACTGACGAACATAACACCAGTGATTCACATACTCACTCAAAATACATGCAACGTGTAACCATGGTAACCGGGACCTGTTTTTAGATTGTTTGTCAGAAATGAGAAGAAAGGTGGGGAATGAAGCCATATGGGAGGGGTGTGTCTGTGATTCAAACTTTGTCCGTCCACCCTCATCAACACCCACCCATCCCCTGAACAATGTAATTCCTGTAACGCTCCATTTCCCAGTCCAGGGTATTCAAGTGATAAAGATCACTCCAACCTGAGCCAAGTGTGACCTTAGAAGTTAGAGCCACCACTTGTGCTCTAAATAGCACTAATTAAAGTATTTCAATTCACCACTCAAACTGAGTGCACTTACTTGAATGTAATCACCATGATAGTGTGCAACTTCATCACGTTAAATGTAGATCTTTATTTGTCTAACAAAGCATGATTAGCTATAGATAAGACGCTCGTAAATGTTCTCTCGAGGTAAAAAGATCTGAGTGTATATTCTTTGCATATCACTACCATGCTAGAAATCCAGATTATTATTTTAGTTAGTTCAAAGGAACTACGAGTTTGTTTTGATGAAATGCGTGTAGCTCCCAGCCCCATTAGGATCTCAGATTGATTATACGTGAGTGAGATATTAAAGAAGAAAACATGCCAGACACCACAGTGTTAGTTTCATTTCTTATGGTGGAGCAGGTGACTTGTGTCCTCTTGGGAGAGGACTTGACATGACCTGAATAGCTTCTGTCAACGTTGAACCATGAATAGATCTACTTTGTCAGACAAACTTTCAGACAGTTGCCACATTGATGTTGAAAGGAATGTTTTAAGAAGAAAATACAGACATGTATGACATGTTATCAGTTTGCAGGTAACGCTTTGTAATTGAGTTGTTCTGCTGCTCAGTGCTCACCTCTCTGGTGCCTGCTATTATTAGCCTCCACACCAACTTGGTTATGAATGGATTTGTGACACCACACACACAGGGAGCTCTGGTGTGTAAGGCGTGCAGCAGGGAGCTTCACCTTAATACAGCTTAAGAAGGGGATCTCAGCTAATTCAGAGCCCGATCGCTCTGTGTTGACAGTAAGCATTTCTGCCACCCCAACCCTTTACCCTACCATTAAGACGGCCGTGTGTGTGAGGGGGGGCATTATTGTCTTACACCCAAGCATGGTAAGACTGATTCTTTACGTGAGGGGGGGCCTTCTTATCTACTTAAGAAAGTGTCTGTAGGGAAAGTGTTTCACTAGGGTGTGTGGTGTATTGAGCCGGGTAAAGAATGGTCTTGAGTTAATCCCCAACCGGGGCCGTGTTTATATAACCAGATCATTCATTATACCCCAAAAGTAATTCAAATCACTGAGTACTTCTCTGAGCCCAAGTGAAGGTAATGCCAGTAGGCAGGCTGGCTACTAGTTAAATGGGAATGAATCTCTTTTCCTATTGGTGAGGTTAGTTCTAGATATCCATGCACAGCAGTAAAGAAACAGTCAGAGGCAGACATGAGTTCCAGTGAAATGGTTTTCACTCTTGCCTTCATACCACAATCTGTTGAACATCTATAAACAGGAAGGGTTCACTCTCTGGTCCATCAATATGTATCAGTCAAGTGCTAGGGAAGAGGAGCAGAGCCAGCAACCACCACATTCCCTTTGGGACTGGAGTTGAATGTGACACTCCTCTATCTCATGTTGCCCATTGTACATGAATTCACTTGGCTGTTATTGTTATGCAAAGGGATACACAAGTCATGAACTAACCCAGAGATTTCCCCCAGATAGTGGACAGGCACACTCCGTTGACATGTCCAGACTTGATCCAAAAACAGGATCCAGGGCTGCTCTGGGTCAGACTAAATAACAGAGAAGCACTACAGGGACTGAGGAAGACAGACATCCCAGGAGCTGACTGATTGTATTTCCCTCCCTTGCACTCTCCCGTTGAGCTGAAAGAGCTGGAGAGGAATCACTACTTGCCCTGTCCCTCCCTCTCTCCCTTCCTCCGTTACACCCCCTCTGCCCATGTTCCCCTCTCCTCCTCCCTGGTTTATTTATTCTGCTGTGGGTCACAAGCAGCTCTGGGTCTGAATGGACCCCACCCAGCATTCATGTGGCGGTGAGCTCATCTTGTTACTAGCAGGAGATCGGCCTGGGACATTTACCTCACTGAGGGAGAGAAGGAGAGGGGGGAAATAAGAGGAGGAGAGGGTGAAGGTAGAGAGAGTGGGGGAATGAGAGGTAATGGCAGCAGAGATGGAGTGGACATGGTTGTCGATAAGATGAAGAGTGAGAGGTGTAAGAAGCCAGTGAGAGTGAAACGAGAGACCTGTTGCGAGTGTGATGTAAGGGTTCAGCAGGGGGAGAGAAGAGAAGGTAGAGACAAGGAGAGAAATGTAAGAGAATTTGTAATGCTCAAAGAAGAGGGAGCGGGAGAGGGTGAGAAAGGGAGAAGTGAGGCAATGACAAACAAAGTGTGGAGAGGGTGGGTGTTTCTTGGCTGAGCTCCAGATATTTGGGTGTGATCCTCCACTAGAGCCCTGAACAGATGTAGCTCTGCTGTGCTCTGGAAGGAGCCCTGTTTCTACTCTGACCTCTCACCCCAAAACCACAATCCAAGGCAGTTTGCCAAAAGCTGCAGATGTTTGAGTGTGTACATGTACTGTATGTCTTCCCATCTCTTTCTCTCCCTTATTCTTTCTTCTCTTTGGTTGCATAACTGACATTACTCTAGTTTGTTTTTTGCCTTGTAGTTTGTAGCCAGATCTCCACCATTGTGCCTGGAGTCTTTGTTGGTTACTCATTGGACTCTTGCCCTGGCAGAACAAAAACACAGACCCACCCAACATAAGTCAGTCACACTCTCCTTACATACTGTGGTGAATGACCTCACCAAAGCCCTCTGATTATAATAAAGACTATAGAAACTGTAAACAGACCAGAGTTATGTTTTCATTCAAATGTATTGGAAATCCACCTCAATTATTAGCATCTACTTCTGGGATTCTTCTTGGATTATGATATTCTTGGATGTGGAACCAGTTATATTTTGTACATATCCAATGACTGGGTTCCAGTGTGAAATGTTATGTTATTACTAATAGCCTCTTAGAGCCTATGGTAAAGGGACACAGTTGTTTCATATGAACCATGATGATGTTACAATATTTCTGGGACTGTGGACAGTAGAATACTTCTGAGTGAATTGGGTGTAAGTTGTTGTTGGATTTGGGTACCCGGCAATGACATTATCCAGCATGATTTCGCCGGTCCACAGAGAAGGTAGACTTTTTGGTTCCTCATAGTCACTCACCGTTCATTGGAACTGAACAGACCTCTCTGTCATATTGTCACCACCCATTACCTTACTGTCAGTACTCCTAGTTCTAGTCCCATTTCCAAGCCTGCCAATTCCTGTCAGTTAGCTGGAGAGGAGAAAGCGAGGAAGCAGCACTCTGCGGTGGGGAAGGAGGGAAGCACCAACAGGAAGGGTTTCACTTACTCACTGTCTTCAAAGGTGGAGCCGCTAAACGCGCTAGAAAGCGACTGATTGGCAGGAAGAGAGACAGTGTTGAGGGGAGACAGGTTAGTTCCCGCTGGGGGGAATGACTGTAATGAGATGGAAGCGCAGGGGAAACGGACATGAAAAGAGGGATAGGACGTAATTTATCCACCGCTGCGCTGCCTTTGCGTTTGGTGAGAGAAATGTGCAGCAGGTAAAGGAAGTCCTTTTATAGCCTGGTCCTTAGTGCCTATGAGGGGTAACCCTGGCTGACAGTCTGATTCAGCCCATTTGGGCTCTAGTATTGTGCTTAGGTGCCAGTGCCAATCAAGGACTGGGTGCTGCACACGTTTAGAGACTGGGTCTATTTTAGAGAGCATGTAGGTGTACGAGTTGACAGATAGTGCTCAGGGGCGGCTGCAGCCATAGACAAAGTATAACGTTAATCGCACCATCTCATTTCATGTCCGCTGACTGGTTTGATGGGATGAGTATTGATTGGCTGAAGTGATTCAAAGTATATAGTATTATCCAATCTGAGCATTGTGTAATAATGGAACTTTAGTGCGGAGAAAGGATGAGCGCTCCATAGCTGTCTACTACATCTGAAATGTTGTCCATCAGCCTCTAAAGGATATAGGTCATTGTGTACATAACCTGTTCTTTATGAACTATACAGGACTTCCTAAGCCTCAATCCTTTAACCTTCGCAGGGTTAATAGGAAAGACCACATGGTGGTACTTGCTATTACTGTTCTTTCACTAAGAAGATTGTCCCTTTGCCCCGTTTGCCACTTCAAGCTGCTCTTGGCTGCATTCGCTCATTAAGACACCCATCACATGCTAATCATGAATACACCATGTTGGAACATTGAGCGATTACAATAACAACAATAGCAAACAAAGTCATTTTTGTTGGACGATGAGTTCATTTGGCCACACAAAGTCCTTGTTCACCTTTAGCACAACAGTTGTTAGGGGGAAGTGTCCAACCGGGTTTTTGCATTACAGTTAGTTAAATTGTTAGTTAAATCCAATGACTTATGAGGATAAAAATCACAGTACATATTACCAGGTGTATGTTTCTTTTCCTTTCACAGAACGGTCACCCAGACAAGCTACAGTGTGGTCTTCAATTTGGAGGCAGCATCTATCTTTTGGACCTGGAGAAAAACCAGTAAGCTCACTAACATAATATACTCCCTTTTGAAATATCAGAAAATGACATATATTTCAATATTAGGCCTTAGCTATTTGAATGGGGAGATGTGATGCTGAAATGCCCCAACCTTTGCCATTGTTGAGTTAAGACTTCATAGTTTCATAAAGGGGTTTATCATTAGCAATTAAAAAATTCGGACTTCAGACAAATCTTCAGAGGAAGTAGTCTGAATGAATGTACAGTAACCCTGTCCTCTCCCTGCAGTGATCTCCTGCCCAAGCCCCCCAATATCTTCTACTACCTCCCTAATGGCACTGGGGTTTCTTTAGAGGAGAGCACAGTGGTAAGTAATGTGTTGTAAATGTTCTGATTTGTTATAGGGATAGTTAACGGTAAGTTAGTTCATATGAGCTTGGATAATAATGTTGTCATTATATTATGTTGACTACTATCTCCCTGGTTGTTATCTCCTAGACTCACTGCTACTACCACGGCTCAGTGAGGGGCTTCCCACAGTCCAGGGTGGCTCTCAGTACCTGCTCTGGACTCAGGTAATAATATCAACTTTAACTCTCTGTCAAAACTACAGGATGGTATGCGGCCTGTCAAAATTAGGATACTTTCCCCTCTGTCACTACCCAAAGGAATGTACAATTTCACGGAACTTCACAAGCAAGGCAACAGCATGCGAACAATGTTCCCTGTAGATGTACCCAGTCAACATTCTTGATTTGAGAATGGTGTCCATGGAAGTGAGATCATACAAATTCATACTGTGTAATCATGCCTTTTAGGTTTTCCATTAAGAAATAGAGCCTAACAGCTCAATAAGTTTACCCGCATGACCTTATGACCTTAAGCATATGCATTTCATTCTCTGTTATGTAATGGTTAATGCATTTAAAACCAGTAAAGTGATCTAAACAGGGGTCAGCCTTATCCCACTTTATCACCCACCTCAGTTAAACCCTTTGTGGTGCACTATATGGTAAACCTATTATTATAAAGGGGAAGTCTTTACTAAGGGCACTTCACCTTTGCCTGCAGTACGGACAACGTCATGGTTATGTGAGTGGGGCAGAATGATCGACCGTGAGGTGGCTTTAATCCAATCCAGATTAATCTGAAAGAACTCTGACCTCCTCAAGCATACTAATCACCCGATTTGAGAGAGCGCCATTTTTAATCTGGGGTCCCTTCCGCTGGCTTGGATACTTAAGGGATATCCAAATGAACTTGGCGGAAATCCATGGAAAATCCTCTTGACCTTTATTTAGAGTTGGAGTTATTTAGAGCTCTTTACTGCGTGGGCAGACCATGTGGCCATATACTCGGTTTAGGGTCATGTTTATGTAGCGAACGTAATATGGTTGCTAGCAGAGCCTTGAACAATGTCCTCACCTGAAGTAACTGTATTTACTTTGAACTTGGACGCCATTTTTTGTCCCTGTTGAGTGAGTCCCTGTTTATTCCCCTCTCTCTCTCAGGGGTGTGGTGGCCATCAACTCCACCCTGAGCTTTGAGCTGCAGCCTGAGGAAGAACATGAGGACGAGGAGGGGGCAGAGGAGAGTGGAGGGGAGGAGGAGGAGGGGATGCACCTGCTCTACTCTACCAGACCTCTGGAGAGGGGTAGTGTTGGGGGCTGTGGGGTGTCCCATACACCTGTACCCCCAATCCACATCCCACCACAAGTCCCACACAGGGTGAGAGGGGCTGGAAGCACAATCACATGTTTGTTTATCCTGGGATTGGAACTACTGACGTTTTTGCCACTGCTGGAAATTGTCGACATCGTAGTGTACATTGGCCCGAATATCTTTTGTTTACACTTTGCTTTTTTGCAGAGTAAGAGGGACATTCTCTCAGAGACCAAGTACATAGAGCTTGTGCTTGTAGCTGATCACAAAGAGGTAATGTACCATAAAGCTAATGTACGACAATGCCGCCTAGTGTAAGCGAGGCACTGACATAGCTGCACTTTGAAGAGACCCCAGTACATTTAGACCAATCCCATCATGTTCTGCCTCTATTGTCCTAACCAATAACTGTTATTGTTTACAGTACCGTAACTACCAGAAAATCAACAAGACTATCATCTATCGAATGCTGGATGTGGCCAACCAAGTAGACTGGGTATGTAACCTAATATTAAAGTTGTCTCATTTTCACCTCATTTAACACCTGATTTACTTGACAAAAGCCACATCTCAGTAAGTGGTCCAGGTAAGTCTTCCTCTTCTATCGTCTACTGCTTCTCTATTGTTCCTCAAGCAAGCAGGAGGCCGACGATATCGTGTATTCCCAACAGACCAAGTCTTTGAATGCCCTACTCCTTGAAGTTTGCAGGTGTCTAAAAAACATTATCTTGCGAAAAACAAATGTTTTCACCCTTTAGTGTGTGTACTTTACTGTATTTATACTTGGGATATCGCTTTTCAAAAGTTAAATTAAATTGCTTGAGGATGTCTTACACCCAGTTTATTAGGTACAGCATCCCGTTCATGAAAATGGTTCGCTCCTACAGACAGTGTGTCACGTGGCTGTGGCTTGCTGTATAAAGCAGGCAGACTGGCATCAAGGCATTCAGTTACTGTTCGGTTGAACGTTAGAAGGGGCAAAAAGAGCGAACTTAGCGACCTTGAGCGTGGTGTGATTGTCAGTGCCAGGCGCGTTGGATCCAGTATCTCATAAATGGCTGGCCTCCTGGGTTTTTCACACACGACAGTGTGTAGGATTTAAAGAGAATGGTGCCACAGACAAAAAACATCCAGTCAGCAGCAGTCCTGTGGGTGAAAACAGCTCGATGAGCGGTTAAAGGAGAATGACAAGAATCGTGCAGGCAAACAGGCAGGCCACAAACAGGCATATAATGGCGCAGGACGCCATCTCACACACAACTCGTCAATCCTTGTCACGGATGGGCTATTGCAGCAGACTACAACAACTCCTATCAGCTAAAAACAAGAAGAAGCGGCTCCAGTGGGCACGCTATCACCAACACTGGACAATTGAGGAGTGGAAAAACATTGCCGGGTCCAACTTAACCTGGTTCCTGTTGCGTCATGCTGACGGCAGAGTCTGTATTTGGCGTAGGCAGCATGAATCCATGGCACCGTCCTGCCTGGTGTCAACGGTACAGGCTGGTGGCAGTGGTGTAATGGTGTGGGAATGTTTTCCTGGCACACATTAGGTCCCTTGATACAAATTGAGCAACGTTTCCATGCCCCAAATAATTCAAGCTTTTCTGGAGCCAAAGGGAATCCTAAACTGGCCACTGTATATTTGTATTGGTTTGTCATGGTGGTCCTCATCTACCCCTCTAGTTCTACCGGCCGCTGAGTGTGCGTGTGGCTCTAACTGGGGTGGAGATCTGGAGTGACCAGGATAAGATCCAGGTTGACAAGAGTCCCTCAGACACTCTCAACCGCTTCCTGGAGTGGCGCACCAGAGAGCTGCTGCCCCGCCTGCGCCACGACAATGCTCAGCTCATTATGTGAGTAGTCAAATGGACTTGGTTGAAGTAATCGGTGCCTTTCTCACACCTGTACATTATGGAAGCAGATTCATCCCAAATACATGTGTATATACCAGTGGATGGCCTCTTTGTGAAAATAGACTAACTATAACTGTATGTGTTGATCTGTTCCAGGGGGGGCTCATTTGATGGAACTACAGTGGGAATGGCTTCTCAGTCTTCCATGTGCTCCAAGGACCGGTCAGGAGGGGTCAATGTGGTGAGTTAGTTAGCTTCAGTTAGGTTTATCAGTGGAGTAGAGGGGTAACTGCCCCACGGTGACAGTATGAGTCTGGTAGTTGACTGACTCTGTGTGTCTCCCTCTCCCTCTCTGTGTGCAGGATCACCTGGTCAGTGTACTGGGGGTGGCGTCCACCATTGCCCACGAGCTCGGGCACAATCTGGGCATGAATCACGACACGGCCGACCGGCGCTGCCAGTGTCAGAATGAACCACGCCTGGGAGGCTGCATCATGGAGCCATCTACTGGGTGAGGGGCTAGGGGGCTATGGTGGGCGAGGTTTGACGTGCATTACAGAAGCACCAGGCCATGCAAAGTCAATGATACAAAACAAAGGGTCAGTTATGTGCAGCTGTGATCCTCACTTGCCTTGTATTATGTTAATTATTAGGCACTTAATTTTAATGCACTTGTAAGAAGCTCTGGATAAGAGCATCCACTAAATGTCTTGTTCTCTTTGCACCTCTGTTCCAGGTTCATGCCAGGCCAGCTGTTCAGCAGCTGCAGTGCCAGAGACCTGTCCCTCAGCCTGCTCCATGGTGGTGGGATGTGCCTCTTCAACGTGCCCCAGCCTGAGAAACTGCTGGGGGGGCCACGCTGTGGAAACCTCTACGTGGAGAATGGAGAGGAGTGTGACTGCGGTCTGCTGGATGTATGTTGGACAGTAAATTTGATATTTTTAGGGAGGACAGCATAGCACACCATAGATGCAGGTTGAAGTTTATTTGGATGAATCTTGCCCTGGAAGCAGCACTGAGCGGTTTTCTCTAGATGGGCCAGCTGTTAAGTCAAAATTGTCTATATCATACAAAATTAATGAAAACAAAAATGTGCTTTTTGGTCTTAATTTAAGGTTAGGCATAAGGTTAGCAGTGTGGTTAGGGTTAAGGTTCGGGTTAGGTTTAAAATCTGATTTTATGACTTTGTGGATGTGCCAGCTACTGACCACTGTGCAGAGCTGCCTCCTGGACAAGATTCATCCCAATGACAAGATTCATCACCAACCTGCCACCATAGACGATAATTCAATTAACAGACTTTATGATTTAAGTCAGGGGTATTCAACCAGGGGGCCCGTGAAAATATATATATCAAATTTCACATTTTATTTTGTTATTTCAATGTTTATATTACTAACGTATGATGGGGGTCCCAGGGTCGCCAGTTTGCCTGGAAGGGGATCTCTGCGAAAGAAAAGGTTGAAGACCCCTAACTTAGGGTTTAGGATGAATTATTAAGTGTCTCTGTCTCTCTGGATGTCCAGGAGTGTAACGATCCCTGCTGCAACGCCACCACCTGTAAACTGGTTCCTGGGGCCCAGTGTTCCTCCGATGGCATCTGTTGTGACAACTGCAGGGTGGGCAAGCCTCTCTCCCTCTGTCTCCTTCACTGGACTCTTACTGACAGTCACTCATTCAACCCCATCACTGAACACGCTACTGAACACCTACATTTTAAATCAGCTTAGATCATTAGTCTCATATTTATTATAACTATAATTATATATGTTATAACTCTGATTGTTATGTTCTTGTCTATTACGGTTCTATATTTTGTCACGTATGTTTTATGTGGACACCAGGAAGAGTAGTTTCTGCATGTGCAATAGCTAATAGTGATCCTAATGAACTAAACTATTACATGATCTATCACAAGAAGCTGAACAAAGGTCCAAATCATAAACCCCTTTACTGATCTACTGTCTATTTTCTCTGTCTGACCAGCTGCGTACAGGTGGATGGATGTGTCGGCAGCCCCTGGGGGATTGTGACCTCCCAGAGCACTGCACCGGTACCTCTCCCTACTGCCCCCCCAACGTGTTCCTGCAGAACGGCGAGCCCTGCGAGGAAGGCTCCTCCTACTGCTACAGCGGTGTCTGCGCCAGCCTCAACACACAGTGCCAGATGTTGTGGGGACCTAGTGAGTTACACTATTGGTCAGATGTTCTGGACCCAATAACATTGGGATTGATACCACTGTGGGGAGCTAGTGGTTAGTTATTTTGACTTGTTTCAGTACTTTTACCAAGTACTGTAGAACCTCAAGAGATCTGAACTCAAGAGTTCTGGACTGACTGGTCAGCGGAACTGGAACTTCTAAAAGCAACAGAGAATACTTCCCTGGACAAAGGATTCCTATATATAATGTCACCACTAGTGTTTGATTGAAGAAACTGTTTTGGGGAGTTATTACATCATATCAAATCTTCATATGCCATATGTTGCAGAGATGGAGAATTAAGAATGGCTCATAAACTCAGGAGGCAGTGTTGTTCAGACACTTTTACTGTAGAATCTTTGAGACAATTAGGATTGTTTAAACTCCCTTTTCTTTTCAGATTCCACCAGCGCTCCGCCTGTCTGCTTTTCCTCCGTCAACAAACAGGGCAACAAATACGGAAACTGTGGCCAGATGGCGAACGGAACCTACATCCCCTGCCCTAGCAAGTAGGTACCACGTTCATTAAGGAACATCGTAGCAAAATGTTTTGCAACAGATTACAAATTAGCATATTTTATTGGTAAGTTCTTGTAGTCCCGCCCTGATTCAGTCCTTTTTCTTCCATATGTCTGACTGTTGCTCTGACTGTGTCTGACTTTTCAGAGATGTGCATTGTGGGAGGCTCCAGTGCCAGGGAGGCAACGACCGTCCGTTGCTAGGCACCAGCGCTGAGATCCTGACCACCAAAGTAAAATTTAACTACAGCGATTTTGTCTGCCGGGGAACCTACTTCCACCTTGGCGACGACGTCTCCGACCCTGCCATGGTGGCACAGGGCACCGCGTGTGGTCTTGGCAAGGTGGGCATCTCCTCAACTATAGAAATACAATGCAAAATACTTCTGTTTTTGTGGAACGGGTCATTTGACCCTTTGGAATAGGGAGGTTTGCTGTGTTATCTAAGCTTACATGCATATCTAAAATGACGATTGGTATTACTAACCATGTTGTGGTTCAGGCCTGTTGGAACCAGCGGTGTCAGGATGTGTCTTTGTTCGGCGTCGACGAGTGTCAGAGCAAATGCAACGGACACGGGGTGAGCAAGCCAGCTGCCTGTCTCCCCTTATATAAGTTATATTGTACAGCTCACAATGGACTGGCCCATACTGTTGTTGATGTTAAATTAATAATATGGCTCAATATCCTCTCTCTGACATTGCCAGGTGTGCAACAGCAATAAGAACTGCCACTGTGACGTGGGCTGGGCTCCTCCAGACTGTAGGTACACGGGCCATGGAGGCAGTGTGGACAGTGGCCCTGCAAGAGCACCTAGAGGTACCTCACCGTTCCTCTGTTAATGCACAACTTGACTGCACTCATAGATATACACTCCTTATCTTAATCAAATCCTTGAGAAATTGGGACACCGTATCAACAAAACTAGGATGAAATAAGTAACATGCACCCAGCTTTAATTCTATGTCTGCCATGTGATAACCAAGACCTCAATTTTTTCTGTATCTCCAGGATCTGACCCGGCACGTGTGGCCTTGCTGGTCATCTTCCTCTTCGTCCTGCCAGTGGTTCTCCTCTTCTTCGCCCTGCGTTTCCCCCGCTGTCACCGCAACCTGCCCTGCCTGGGCACTACCAGCCCCTTCCACAAGGGCACCGGACGCCAACAGAGCCGGTGAGAGCCCTGACCCAGGGGACACCAGCTGTGTTCACATATTAGTTACAATGTTTATATAGTATGTATATGTTTGCGCAGTGCAGAAAACCGCTATCAGTATGGACAGAATTTCGGCCATAGTGTTTTTTTAATAGCTATAATGGAATGAAAGGGGCTATAGCCAACTAGAGTATGTGCAAGTTTGAAACCTTGTGCATGTCCAATTATCTTGCACTTCATCAATCAATGGAGGTCTGAGTTAACTGTGTTTTTCACCACTCATAATTCAGTGGGGTCAGTGAGTCCCATAGTGAGAGTTGGGGCTTGGTGTTTGCCGTGGAACAGGCTAAAAGGTACTAAATGTTAAGGGTAGAGTAAAGCCATGGAATTAGTTTCTAGCTGCTCAGTTCTGGGGTGTCTCTTTACGACGAATCGTTACTGAAGTGCAACGTTAATGCTTAGTGTTCCATATAACACCCAAGAGTGTCTCTAGTTTGCAACAATATCTGTGAATGTTGGTCCATATTAAAATAACTCACTATAATCTAAAGAGAGAGAGAATTTGATTGATCAGTTTTAGTTCAACATATGTTTTTTGAGTAAACAGCTCAGATACTAGCGATGCACTTTAAGTAGGATGTAACGACCAACTAAATGCTACGAAGGCTTTGGGAAACTCACCCCAGTTTAGTTCCCCATTTCTTCAATGTTTTAGATAAGACTCCTTTAGAGCCGGTTTCGTGGATAGTGATGGTGACCATTCTGTAGAGTCTCAGTTCTATAAGCTTATTTTGAGTGTTACTTCTGTCAACCTCATTTCTACTTATACTGTACCACTGCAATCACCTCTGACTCTTCAGAACTGATTATTCCCCAAGGTTGTAATATCATGTATATTAACCAGTGTATTGTAATCAAACACCCATTCTTTGAGGGCTGGACCAGTGTTATAGAGAAACATAATTCTTAACTCTTATGACAGTGCTCAGCTTACTATTTGTAACGCTTCAGCACCCCCATTATTGAAATTGTGGTATGACCTTTATGGTAATGTGTTAGTGTGTTAATATGTGCTGTCTCCCAGGACCCCGGCCACCGAGCGAGTGGATGCTCGTAACGGGGAACAGGTCCAACCTCTGAGGTACCACTGGAGCCGCCAGAGTGACATCCAAATGACCCCGTCGCTGCCTTCTGAAAAGGTACCACGATGACCCAGCCTGGCCTTCCCTGACTGTCACTCAAATAGTTTTTCCACCTACACTGTTCCTATGTGCCCTTATTACAGGTACATGGAATCGATAACACTGACTTTGTTGTAATAATATTAGCCATTTAGCAGACGTCAATCTCTCTGAGTTGACCCACATGAAAAAATACTACAGTTTACTATAGAATACTATAGTACATACTATAGAATTCTGTAGTAAACTGTATAATAGGGATTAACATGGGTAATCGAGATCCCTTGACTGACCCATGAATACACATTTCCCGAAAAGATTAAATGACAACACCTGGAAAATTACAAAAATGCTCCCCAATGTTGGCACTAATGCAATTCCACAAAATACACAACATGCGCAGCATCAGATTAGCAAAATATTTAATAGCGCATTATCCAAACAGGTTGTCGCATGGTAGCCTTTAGTGTAGCGTATTTACTTCACACAAAGTTGCCATAAATTCAAAGTACACTCGTAATTGCCACTGCTGGAATGCACACGCGACCCGAATGCAGTTAATGAACCCTACAGGAAAACCCTACAGTATAGCCTATAAAACATGTGCCTCTTTGAGCTGTCATTGACTCTTCAGTGACTCATCAGACAGTCACAAATTTAATAGGCCTATGCACAATTTATTACATAGTCATCTCTGTCACAGGCATGAAGTCTATGGGTAGGGATGAGGGGAAATTATATATTCTCCTGTCCTAAAGCCTAGGCTATTTTCTAATCCAAAACCCTGACTCCTGTCTTGCATGAACATTCCTAACTTTATTCTGTAATCCATAGGTTGTATTATCAAAGCACGTCTCTCGCCTATGCATGTCAAAATACCGCTATAACATCTTCTCTGCGCTGTCTCTTTGATATTTAAACTATTTCCACTCTTCATCTCCCTGTTATTCTTGAGCTGATCTGCTATCCGTATGATCATTAACTCGATTTTTGCCAAAAAGAGGAGACATTCTGTCATTCGTTGAAGGTTATCTAGCAAGCTTAGCAACTTTGGTCATTTGACTTTTTTGTTTGACTGTCGTTACAAAGTTTGAATGATTCAAGAACTCTATACTCTGGGCGCGCTCTGTGTCTAGATGGCTTTCCGCTGAAATTTGCTGAATTAATTGAGGAACGTAAGGCTCAGAATTTATGAACGGCCTGTTTCGCAATTCACAACAATGTCATTGGCGATCAAAGACAGTTACTCTATCATTACTAAATATCAGTTTAATTTTCTCTGAAATCTTTACTCTCTTATTTGTGGAGAACCCTGGCATAGTGACCATATCTTGGTTTTAAACTCTTTAAATGGGCACATCTGATTTTTTTGCTATTTACCAGAACGTTCAGTATAAATATGAATTATTCCCAGTATTGAAACTTGTATGGAAAATATGAATCCCTACTGTTGAATACTATGCTACACACTGTAGTATCCCTCGATCGTGTAGTGTTTACTATATAATTTTGTAGTATGCTGTAGAATACTGTACTACACACTGGTATTCCCCTCTATTGTGTAGTGCTTACTATATAATTCTGTAGTGTACTATAGAATACTATACTACACACTGTAGTATACCTTAATCATGTGTAGTAGTTACTATAGAATTTCTACCTACAGGTTATGGAAATGTTTTAGTATTTGTCCAGTAAGATTCCTCAAGGACAAAGCCACCAATTCTATGTCAAAGATAATAAAACTAAAACACTATAGTAAATACTATAGTATTTTAGGCTTGGGCAGTATACCGTATACTGGGGTATTTAGAAATAGCCACAGGATGGTTTTTCAATACTGTCAATATCTTTGAAACTATTTATTTGAATTTTTTTATACATTTGAATATTTGTAGCTAATTTTGTAAGTAAGGTACCTGCAGTCAACTTGTGTAATACGTTAGGAGATAAAGAAGATTGCGTTCTTCATTTCACCTGTCACATTATTTTTCATTATGAAGTTTACTGGTAGTCACTAATCACATTGTGTTTGTTTACAAGCACACAATGACTAGAGACTGGAACCTTGTGAGTCACACACTGTTGCGCGGCACACGCCAGGTGATCTAGTTACAGTATGGAATTCATAACTAAATGTTTGACAGCTAGATATCTTATAACTATTAAGTTAACTGTCTAAAATATGCTCAAAACTCTGTAGTTGGGCATTTGGTTTGCTAATTTAGTAGCTAGTTATCTATTAGCCAGCAGATCCAAGCCGCTTGCTTATAGCTGCACTAGGGTCAAACAGCATTCCTGTGTAGATTAAAATGTACCTCAATCCAGGGATGAGAAATGTATTGTACTCCTAATTGTCCCATTGTCTTCACGGTGTAACAGTTGGGATAATGGGACAATTCGGAGTACAACGCATTTCTCATCCCTGGATTGAGGTACGTTTTCTGAGCCATATCTTGCACTGACTCCGTGGTGTCTTAATATACACAGGAATGCTGTCTGAACCTAGTGCAGCTGTAAGTCGGCGGGTAGAATTATCTGGCTGGCTGATTATCTAGCTAAGTGGTTAGCTTCTTGCAAAATCAGTATTGCTAACCTTTGGATTACAGAGGCTCAATGGAGTTTGAAAATAGCACCCCTTCTGTTCAGTGCCGGTATTACAGAATATCCCAGGATGGCACAAGGTCGGTATGACAATCTGGATACCGCCGAAGTGGAAGTTCTAACTATAGAAATACTACTGCATTTATACTATAGTAAATTGTAAATACTACAGTCATGTCCACAAAAACACTACAGTGAATACAATAGTATATAAATATAGTAATACTACAGTATTTACAGTGCCTTCAGAAAGTATTCAGACTCCTTGACTTTTTCCACATTTTGTTAGGTTACAGCCTTATTCTAAAATGTATGAAATTGTTTCTTTCCCTCATCAATCTACACACATACACACACACCCCATAATGACATTTTTGCTCATTTATAAAATAAACTGAAACATCATATTTACTTAAGTATTCAGACCCTTTACTCAGTACTTTGTTGAAGCACCTTTGGCACGATTACAGCCTCAAGACTTTTTGGGAATTGTTTAAGCTACAAGCTTGGCACACCTGCATTTGGGGAGTTTCTCCTATTCTTCTCTGCAGATCCTCACAAGCTCTGTCAGGTTGGATGAGGAGCGTTGCTGCACAGCTTTTTTCTGGTCTCTCCAGAGATGTTCGATCGGGTTCAAGTCCAGGCTCTGGCTTGGCCACTCTTTGGTTGGGTCGTGTTTCAGAGACTTGTCCCAAAGCCACTCCTGTATTGTCTTGGCTGTGTGCTTAGGGTCGTTGTCCTGTTGGAAGGTGAACCTTCGCCCCCGGTCTGAGAACCTGCTTCAGAGCGCTCAGGACTTCATCAAGGGATCTCTGTACTTTTATCTCACCAATTTTGTGGTATCCAATTGGTAGTTAGTCTTGTCTCATTGTCTACAACTCCCATACGGACTCTGGAGAGGCAAAGGTCGAGAGCCATGCATCCTCGGGAACACGACCCAACCAAGCCGCACTGCTTCTTGACACATTGCCAGCTTAACCTGGAAGACAGCCACACCAATGTGTTGGAGAAAACACTGTACACCTTGAAACCGTGTCAGCGTCCATACGCCCGGCCCGCCACAGGCGTCACTAAAGGGACAAGGATATCCCTGCCGGCCAAACCCTCCCCTAACCCGGACTTGAACCAGGATCTCTAGTGGCACAGCTAGCAACTGCGATGCAGTGCCTTAGACCATTGCACCACTCGGGTGGCCCTCTGTACTTTGCTCCCTTCATCTTAGCCTCGATCCTGACTAGTCTCCCAGTCTCTGCCACTGAAAAACATCCCCACAGCATGATGCTGCCACCACCATGCTTCACCGTAGGGATGATGCCAGGTTTCCTCCAGACGTGACACTTTGCATTCAGGCCAAAGAGTTCAATCTTGGTTTCATCAGACCAATTTGTTTCTCATGATCTCAGAATCCTTTAGGTGCCTTTTGGCGAACTCCAAGCTGGCTGTCATGTGCCTTTTTACTGAGGAGTGACTTCCGTCTGGCCACTCTACCATAAAGGCCTGATTTGGTGGAGGGCTGTATAAATGGTTGTCCTTCTAGAAGGTTCTTCCATATCGACAGAGGAACTCTGGAGCGCTGTCAGAGTGACCATCGGGTTTTTGGTCACCTCCCTGACCAAGACCCTTCTCCCCCGATTGCTCAGTTTGGCCGGGCGGCCAGCTCAAGGAAGAGTCTTGGTGGTTCCAAACTTCTTCCATTTAAGGATGATGGAGGCCACTGTGTTCTTGGGGACCTTCAATGCTGCAGAATGTTTTGGTACCCTTCCACAGATCTGTGCCTCGACACAATCCTGTCTCGGAGCTCTACGGACAATTCCTTCGACCTCATGGCTTGGTTTTTGCACTGACATGCCCGGTCAACTGTGGGACCTTATATAGAGAGGTGTGTGCCTTTCCAAATCATGTCCAATCAATTGAATTTACCACAGGTGGACTCCAATCAAGTTGTAGAAACATCTCAAGGATGATCAATGGAAACAGGATGCACTCGAGCTCAATTTCGAGTCTCATGGCAATGGGTCTGAATAATTATGTAAATTAGGTATTTCTGTTTTGCATTTTTGTTGGCTCCAATGCTTCCCATAGTTGTCAAGTTGGCTTGATATCCTTTGGATGATGGACCATTCTTGATGCTTTGTCACTGTGGGCTATTGTGTGTAGATTGCTGAGGATTTATTTAAATTTAATCCACTGTAGAATAAGGCTGTAACGTAACAAAATGTGGAAAAAGTCAATGGGTCTGAATACTTTCCGAAGGCACTGTATACTATTGTATTTGTTTCATGTGGGGAGCTATGTAAGATTTGCCTGAATAAGGGGAGCATAAAGAAAATTTTAAAAAGCATCTAACACATTAACAAGGTCTACGTGTAACTACACTGAACAAAAATATAAACACAACATGCAACAGTTTCAAAGATTTTACTGAGTTACAGTTCATATAAGGAAATCATTTTAACATTTTAGAGAAATAAGCTTTTTGTGTGTATGGGATATTTCTGGGATCTTTTATTTCGGCTCATGAAACATGGGACCAACACTTTACGTGTTGTGTTTATATTTTTGTTCAGCATATGTTCAAGAAACCAATTCATATTTTCTCAATCTGAGTTGTATATGTTCTGCTTAAGTCTAATAACTAATTTACCCCCCAATGCATGTTTCCATTGGCTGTCAAAACCCTTTGCCTCCTGTTTTCTCCTATCAGGTTCAGGACAGACCTGCTCCGCCTACTAAGCCACTTCCTCCTGACCCTGTCTTAAAACAAGCCCAGGTAACCTGGCCTAGGCCTGTGAGGTGATGGGTAGCTTGAAAAATGCTTGTGTGTGCAATGCAATGAGATGAAATCTCTAACTTATCATTATTTATCTATAAGAATTCTCATGTTTTCTAGAACTAACATTCTGTCTTTATAATAGTTGCAGTATTATAGCGAAGTCGTGTTTGTTCCTCTACTTTTTCCAAATATTCATCATTAGATAAGAAGGAAACGGCCAGCCCCCACCAAGCCCCTGCCCCCCGACCCCAGCCCCCCTAACAACCAGGTACAGTCAGAGGTTGCCATTAATGACGAGGTCTTCGTCCATATGTAGTAATAGTTGTAGTTGTTTTTGTTCAGAGCTGTGGTTCCAAAATTGATTCTCAAGCAATCACCCTTTTTGTATCTGTTTAGAGGGCCATGCCATCACACTGTTTCTTTAAAATGATTCTATGAGGGGGCCTCCTGAGTGGCGCAGCGGTCTAAGGCACTGCAACGCAGTGCTTGAGGCGTCACTACAGACCCGGGTTTGATCCCAGGCTGTGTCGCAGCCGGTCGCGACCGGGAGACCCATGAGTTGGAAAACAATTGGCCCAGCATCGTTAGGGGAGGGTTTAGCCAGCCAGGATCTATTTGTCCCATCATGCTCTTGTGGCACGCTGACTTCAGTCGTCAGTACTGTGTTTTTTCCAACAAATTTGGTGTGGCTGGCTTCCGAGTTAAGGGAGCAGTGTGTCAAGAAGCAGTGCGGCTTGGCAGGGTAGTGTTTCGGAGGACGCATGGCTCTCGACCTTCGCCTCTCCCGAGTCCGTACGGGAGTTGCAGCAATGGGACAAGACTGTAACTACCAATTGGATATCACGAAATTGGGGTAAAAAAAACAACATTAAAAAATATATATTCTATGAGGATATGACATGTCAGTCTGAATGGAAACCTGCATGTACAGGGTGACTTAAAAATTGATGTTGAAAACCAACCACAGCATTACTTTGATTACTTAGCATTACTTACTGGCATGGGGGGGAGCATGTTCCTCCTAGTAAGCGCCAACAGTAGCCGCAGTGTCTAATGCTTAACAGGGGTTTAATTTGGACAAGATTAACTCTCCTGTTTAGATGTGTAAATCTGTCACTTAGCAAAAGAACCCTCCACATGAGCGAACTCTATCCCCAGCTTAGATCTGGAAGAGTAGCCTATGTGCTGAGACACAATGATTGAACTAGTTGACAAAAACCGTGGCTCCACACACCAGAGTTGTTAATCTCTTTATTTACAATCACTTTTGTAAATTGTGTGTCGAATCTTCTGTGATGATGCCTACAAAACACGGTAGGCATTATTACATAACATTCAAATCTTGAGCTACATAGTTAATTAGCTGACGCTCTAGAATCAATGTACACTGAGTGTACAAAACATTAGGAACAACTTCCTAATTTTGAGTTGCAACCCTTTTTGCCCTCAGAACAGCCTTGAATCGTCGGGGCATAGACTCTCCAAGGTGTTGAAAGTGTTCCACAGGGATGCTGACCAATGTTGACTCCAATGCTTCCCGCAGTTGTGTCAAGTTGGCTTGAGTGGGTGGTGGACCATTCTTCATACTCTCAGGAAACTGTTGAGCGTGAAAAACTCAGCAGTGTTGCAGTTATCGACCCACTCAAACTGGTGTGCCTGGCACCTACTACCCTGTTCAAAGGCACTTAAATATTTTGTCTTTCCCATTCACCCTCTGAATGACACACATACACAGTTCATGTCCCAAGGCTTAAAAATCCTTCTTTAACCTGTCGCCTCCCCTTCATCTACTGTATGTGGATTTAACAGGTGACATCAATAAGGGATCATAGTTTTCACCTAGATGCACCTGGTCAATCTGTCATGGAAAGAGCAGGTGTTCCTAATGTTTTGTACACTCAGTGTATATTCCCTACCACTCTTCCTCAAAAAGTATCTTATAGTCATTGGTCAAGTTGCTGATTTCTAACGTTTGGTCAGTGTGGGTAAATTCATCTCATCTGTATGGCATTGAGTAGCACTGGTGTCGATCATCTTTCCCTCTTATCATCTACTTCCATGATTGGAATCTGTCTTGTCAATAGTAACGTAATGGATACTATTCCATTACTTTAGAGTGCATTTGTTACCTGCATGGAACTGAGCATGATGGCGAATGAATAGAGGTAGCTGTCTCATCTCTGTGGTTTGCTAATAGAAATTATTTGGGTCTTTGACATCTCATTGCATGAGAATTCATCTGACGTTTGTTGTTTTTATCATACAAAAAGCGAATGTTTGAGTATTGTGACTACTCTGGAGTCTCATTCAGTTAGAATAGCTGAATAGTCCCTTTCCTTTGGTTGGTCTCTTCACCCCTCTCTCTCATTCTCTCCATCTATTCCTTCTGTTTTCCTTCCGTTATTCTAGCCATCGTTGAGTCGGCCGGCTCCTCCCACCAAGCCTCTACCCCCTGACCCTGTGCTAACAGGCAGCCAGGTACCAGAGTAGCATGTAGACATGGCTGCATGTGGGCATTGGGTCTGATTGGTTGATTTATGTGATAAGTGGGGTGGGTTGGTTAATTGATTGTGGAGGGATTTAATGGTTGATTGTGTGGTTAATTGATGAGTCTGTAGTTGATTGGTTGATTCGATGGATTTAATTATTTGAGACAATGAATCTAATCACACTAATCAAGCTTAGTTCAGAATTGTATTTTATTGCTGAATTTACAGTTATGTGCAAATGCAGATAAAAAAGTACTTCATATTCACTCCCTTAGACAGAAGTGGAAGTGGCTCTAAAAAGTTGGTTACAAAAGAATGCATAGCTAATCTATGGCTATAGCTAATGGCAATGTTAGTAACTATTTGAAAAGAAAAAAATATTTAGGTGAAATTTGCATTTTTAACTGCATTTTATTGGTGTTGATACTTAATTTGCATATTAAACCATGCTTAATATATTGGTGTAGTGTAAATACACTCACTGGTACAGCACCCCGTTCACGAAAAGGGATCGCTTCTACAGACAGCGTGGCCGTGGCTTTCCATATAAAACAGGCATCGAGACATTCAGTTACTGTTTGATTGAAGGTTAGAATGGACAAAATAAGTGGCCTAAGCAACTTTGAGCGTGGTATGATCGTCGGTGCCAGGCGCACCGGATCCAGTATCTTAGAAACGGACGCCTTCCTGGGCTTTTCACACGAGTGTCTAGGGTTTACTGAAAATGTTGTGACAAACAAAACATCCAGTCTGCGGCAGTCATGTGGGCAAAAAAAGCTTGTTGATGAGAGAGGTCGAAGGAGAGTGGCAAGAATCGTGTAAGCTAACAGGTGGGCCACAAACAGACAAATGGCACAGTACAACAGTGGTGTGTAGAATAGCATCTCGGAATGCAAAACTCGTCGGTCCTTGTCACGGATGGGCTAATGCAGCAGACGACCACACTGGGTTCTACTCCTATCAGCTAAAAATAGCAAGAAGCGGCTCCAGTGGGCACGCTATCACCAACACTGAACAATCAAGGAGTGAAAAAACATTGCCTGGCGTGACCTACGCAGTCCCAGACCTTAACCCAATAGTGCATTTTCGGGATGAGATGGAACAGGCTGTTCGCAGCATGAATATACCACCGTCCAATAAGCAGCAACTGCATGATGCCATCGCGTCAGCATGGACCAACCTCCTTGTGGAACATTTCTGACACCTTGTGGAATGCCCAGAATAATTCAGGTTCTTCTGGAGGCAAAGGGGGGTCCAACCCTCTACTAGATGTGTGTACCTAATAAACTGGCCGGTGAGTGTAGTTTGCATCGTCCATGTACAATCAGGCAACCTTCAACACATCAATATCAGCAAGTCTCATAAATTATTTCTAGTACTATTGGCAGAACAGTTAACTAAACCAAAAGTTAATCAATTAAATCTACTTTTGGTCTAGAGCAGGGATGGGCAACTCCAGTCCTCGGCGGCCATAGTGGTCACACTAGTTCCTCATCCCTAGCAAACACCGCTGATTTAAACTAATTGCGTTTTTAAACTGAAGATCATTAGTTGATCATTGGAGTCGTATGTTAGCTGTGGCTGGGGCAAAAGTGACAGTAATCAGGCCCCCAAGGAATGAAGTTGGTCTAGAGCCCTCAATCTTCAATTGTCTTGTCTCTGTTACCTAAACTCTATGTGACGAGACGGCTATAATCAACAAAAATCATCCTGTGTCACACCTGGATTGTATTATATGTTTCTATTGTATTTTCTTCAGGCCCTTGTACCACCCAAAAAACCACCAGCCTCCAGGAAGTCCTTGCCTTCGGACCCCCCGTCACATCCCACCCATCCTGGGTACACTGCATCTGGTGCCCCCGTGCAACATGGAGGGAGTATAACTTCAGTTCCTCCTGTTGCAGCCATCCCTTCCAGGTACTTCAGTGGCTGTATTGTTCGGCTAAGTTGATGAATGTATAGATGTCAGATGAATGGGCAGATAGAGACATACAGTTGGTGTTGTACAGTATTGTAACAAAAGCTGGAGGTGACCTTCTTTTCTATCTTTCTATATCCCTCTCTCTCTCACATAGACGTGCCCCTTTACCTCCAGTACGGACGTCACAACCCAGAAAACCTAACTCGACACCTCTGATTTAACCACCAAAGACCCACAAAACCACTAGGATTCTCTTAAACCGGACAGCACAAATTGCACTGATTCAGCCAGGAGTTTTATTATGGAGACCCTTATAGGACGGCTCAGAACCCAGAAGTCTCCAAACGAAGGCTGCGTTTCACTCTCCCTGCCCCCCTTAACTATTTCCTGTTGTCTTCCTACTGAGAGACTGACAGGTTCCTTGGTTGGTTACCTGCCATGTTGGGACAGACTGGGACTCCGAGCAAAGCAGAGAAAGTCTGGAATGTTCAGTCGGGTTGATCCGTTGGCCATTGAGAAACTGAATGGATGTAGTTAAGTATCCGTCAAAGATGTAACACTTCCTGAAAACTGTCTGGCTTTTGACATTAACTGACAATTACAAAAACGGATGTCTACACAGAGGATAAGCTCAATGAAGATTAAAGGTAGGCCCAGTACTGGTTTTATGGCACTAGCACATTTGAATATGCTCTGTGATGCTTCAGAATAGCTTATTACTCTTCAAATTATAGGTTGAAGCCCAAGTCATCCTCCCAATCTGACTGTGGCCACCATTTTTCAGTATTTTATTTTAAGTGACTTGGCTAATGCAGGCCTCAGGAAACAAGTCCTGACCACCTCTTGGTCTCTTTCTGGAATAAAGAAGCATATCAACACTTTCATTCACCGCAATGATTTCTTTGATCTCCATCACAATGGTGTCATTGAGGGGGAGGACCTTGCATGCAACCCTCTGACTAACCCTTGAGATGAAATGAGAATAGTGTCACAGAAACTTTAGTTCTTGATTGCAGAGCTGTACAACTGTAAATACCATAGAATTGGAACTTGCCTACTAGTTTTAATTCTACAATAACGACTATTTAAAAGCCGAAGAGATGGATCTCTGGAGAAGTGAGGGGGGAAGTAGATTGAACTTTGTGAAACGCGAGGCCACTTCTCGAAGACTGACCTACGTTCTGACAGATCGGTTGCCTTTTTTGTACCTTTGGTGATCAGTTGTGCCGCACCAGTTTTGGCCGAAATGAGTTAAGTACACTCCTAGAATGTCTTTACATATTCAGGTGAATTAAAACCAAGCCATGGCATTCACTTCTTAAACTGGGGAAACGCACAGACTGAATGTACGAAAAAAACTATAGGCTCACACTTTACATTAAGTCACAGCAATGCCATGTAGTTACACCAAATATCATTTTCTCTGTCTTATTTCATGTAACTAGATTGGTAATTAATGTCAAACATTTTTTGTCACTTATCCTTTTAGTGCAATTCAAGCATTGTTATGTTCCTTCTCTGCAGTTTGAGTAACTACATGGTATAAGGGCAACTTAATATAAAGTGTTATGATGGTCTGAAATAAACCACAATATAAGTATTACTACTCCTGAAGTGGTGGGCCACCTGTACAGGGGCTGTACGTCGACAGGCAACAGTATTGCTTTTGCCTGCATGTCATGAAAGTATATTTCATTTCTAGTGAATGATTGTTGTTTTCTATGTCAAAACGTATATGTTTGTCTTCTATTTAATATTGGTCAAAGTGATGAATTCCAAGCCTTATGAGTTTTAAGTTAATAACATACTCTTATGAAGACCAAGTGGTTGAATTTGAAAGCACCCCAACGGCAACATGGCTAACTGTGTTTATACAGCAAATAGATGTTTTTGTGTATCAATGATGGCTTATTTAGTCAAAGAGAACGGCTAGCAGGTATGATAATTGAAATTGGTAACTGATACTCTTCATCCTGATTTGAAATCTTCCAATACTTCTTGGTCATTTGGATAAATGAGTACTGGTATGCAATATACACTGCTCAAAAAAATAAAGGGAACACTAAAATAACACATCCTAGATCTGAATGAATGAACTATTCTTATTAAATACTTTTTTCTTTACATAGTTGAATGTGCTGACAACAAAATCACACAAAAATTATCAATGGAAATCAAATTTATCAACCCATGGAGGTCTGGATTTGGAGTCACACTCAAAATTAAAGTGGAAAACCACACTACAGGCTGATCCAACTTTGATGTAATGTCCTTAAAACAAGTCAAAATGAGGCTCAGTAGTGTGTGTGGCCTCCACGTGCCTGTATGACCTCCCTACAACGCCTGGGCATGCTCCTGATGAGGTGGCGGATGGTCTCCTGAGGGATCTCCTCCCAGACCTGGACTAAAGCATCCGCCAACTCCTGGACAGTCTGTGGTGCAACGTGGCGTTGGTGGATGGAGCGAGACATGATGTCCCAGATGTGCTCAATTGGATTCAGGTCTGGGGAACGGGCGGGCCAGTCCATAGCATCAATGCCTTACTCTTGCAGGAACTGCTGACACACTCCAGCCACATGAGGTCTAGCATTGTCTTGCATTAGGAGGAACCCAGGGCCAACCGCACCAGCATATGGTCTCACAAGTGGTCTGAGGATCTCATCTCGGTACCTAATGGCAGTCAGGCTACTTCTGGCGAGCCCATTGAGGGCTGTGCGGCCCCCCAAAGAAATGCCACCCCACACCATGACTGACCCACCGCCAAACCGGTCATGCTGGAGGATGTTGCAGGCAGCAGAACGTTCTCCACGGCGTCTCCAGACTGTCACGCTTGTCACATGTGCTCAGTGTGAACCTGCTTTCATCTGTGAAGAGCACAGGGCGCCAGTGGCGAATTTGCCAACCTTGGTGTTCTCTGGCAAATGCCAAACGTCCTGCACGGTGTTGGGCTGTAAGCACAACCCCCACCTGTGGACGTCGGGCCCTCCTACCACCCTCATGGAGTCTGTTTCTGACCGTTTGAGCAGACACATGCACATTTGTGGCCTGCTGGAGGTCATTTTGCAGGGCTCTGGCAGTGCTCCTCCTGCTCCTCCTTGCACAAAGGCGGAGGTAGCGGTCCTGCTGCTGGGTTGTTGCCCTCCTACGGCCTCCTCCACGTCTCCTGATGTACTGGCCTGTCCTGGTAGCGCCTCCATGCTCTGGACACTACGCGGACAGACACAGCAAACCTTCTTGCCACAGCTCGCATTGATGTGCCATCCTGGATGAGCTGCACTACCTGAGCCACTTGTGTCGGTTGTAGACTCCGTCTCATGCTACCACTAGAGTGAAAGCACCGCCAGCATTCAAAAGTGACCAAAACATCAGCCAGGAAGCTTAGGAACTGAGAAGTGGTCTGTGGTCACCACCTGCAGAACCACTCCTTTATTGGGGGTGTCTTGCTAATTGCCTATAATTTCCACCTGTTGTCTATTCCATTTGCACAACAGCATGTGAAATTTATTGTCAATCAGTGTTGCTTCCTAAGTGGACAGTTTGATTTCACAGAAGTGTGATTGACTTGGAGTTACATTGTGTTGTTTAAGTGTTCCCTTTATTTTTTTGAGCAGTGTACATTACAAGTATTTCAGATCATTTGACTGTTAATTATTTTTGATGAATTACTAAAGTTGTCAAGGTTGATTATGAAAACCTCTAAATTGCGCAGGCATGCACATGTGATTATGCCTTCCGTCGGTCCATTTGATTTAGAATTTGTAAATGTCCTTTTTTGACCTTCTACTGACAATGATCTGTTCCAATGTTCTGAACACACTCTCCTTTTGGTTCTATTCATATGTCTTACATGTCTAATACGTCTGATTATCAGTATGAGAACACTCAGATGTAACATGAATTGTTACGAATTTTGCTCAATGCAATTATGGGATTGTCTTTTCAGGAGACTGTTCTACTTTGACCTCTGTCTGCAGTTTTCCTACTATCTCAATTGAGACGTTCACTGCTGCTGAGGGAAATAAAACAGACTGTGGAAAAGTGACTGGGTTTGTTGGCTGCTTAATGTTCCTCTTTTGTATTAACCTTTTGTGCTGACTTACCCTTCCACACAGGGATATCACAGCACTGGGTGTGCAACTAAGTTGAAACAAGACAGGGTGCTTGGGAAGGAGGAAGGGGTTCACTGGATGATGATGAGGATAATAGCTTGCATGCCAATTTGATCTAATACATTGAAATGCTTGCCTACAGTATTCTTCATCTCTGTTGTTGCTCGTGTCAACCCTTTTGGATCCATAAGTGTAGGTTTAGATGAAATGTCAAGACTGCACTACGCACCATTCACCCTTCCTTGCACACAGTTGTAGAAAGTGTGTTGTTCAAAACCTATGCTTGTGTCCTTAACACTAGAAAAACCAGGCCTCGAGGGACCCCACTTTGAGCCAATGAGCGGTCATTTTGACTGCAGTGTAATAAATATATGCTATCGGAAAAATTCGAATTTGTGTTTATGAAGGCCTTGGGTAACGTTAGAATACGGAAATTAGTTTTTCCTCTTTAAACTGCTTATAACACATTCTGTTCATGATATCGAAATGCTAACAACGTGTGAACTACTTATTTAGGAATAGTCAAAGACAGAGGGGGGGACTTACCTTAAAAATGGCAGAGATATTTACATTTTAAATGAATAAACAGTTAAAATGACTGCCTCTGTGCTTCTAGTGTTAATGCAGGAATATTTTGACAATCTTATTTAGAAAATATAGGTCTGCCAACCTCTGCCCAATGCATTTCCTCCCACAGAGGTGAGGTGATTGGTTGTCTTGGTCCACATTTCAGCCTACTCCATCCGTCCCCTGTACCCCGTCCTACTTCCCAATGACATTGACAGTAACCACAAGTGGGTTATTAGTGTAATTTTGTCAAAAAATGATTTCACCTAATTTTACATTGTGTCATAAAGAGCACATGTTAAGATGGTGCCGAAGAGGATGACATGCTCCTAACCAATTGACCCGCTCCGTTTTCGTTTACGTCATTTACCAGAGCGACTTACAGGAGCAATTAGGGTTATGTGCCTTGCTCAAGGACACCATTACCGATTGTTCACCTAGTTGGCTCGGGGATTCAAACCAGCAGCCTTTTGGTTACTGGCCCAAGGCTCTTAGCAAGTAGCCTGGCGGTTGACTTTTGTTTTTCCACCCACCACAAAACACCAGAAATGTCCAAAAAGAGTAGAACCAGCTCACATTTTTATGCTATGATTTGACTATTAAAGCCCTCTACAGACTAAGCCCTGTCTAAGCCAGGAGGGGGGGGGTCTACTAAGCTAATATATGACATTTGTTTTAAGAAGGTCATACCAAGGATCCTTTAGATATTTGATTTTGAATTTTAAGACTCCTTGAAGTATCACAAAAAAGAATGAACAACTTATTTGATGTATTCAGACCCTTTACTCAGTACTGAGGTCCTGAGCACTCTAGAGCATGTTTTCATTAAGGATCTCTCGAGACTCTCTGAGACTAGTCACCTTTACCTCAATTTTGACTAGTCTCCCAGTCCCTGCTGCTGAAAAACATCCACACAGCATGATGCTGCCACCACCATGCTTCACCGTAGGGATGGTGGCAGGTTTCCTCCAGACGTGACACTTGGCATTCAGGCCAAAGAGTTCAATCTTGGTTTCATCAGACCAATTTGTTTCTCATGGTCTGAGAATCTTTTAGGTGCCTTTTGGCAAACTCCAAGCTGGCTGTCATGTGCCTTTTTACTGAGGAGTGGCCTCCGTCTGGCCACTCTACCATAAAGGCCTGATTGATGGAGGGCTGTAGAGATGGTTGTCCTTCTAGAAGGTTCTCCCATTTCGACAGAGGAACTCTGGAGCGCTGTAAGAGTGACCATCTGGTTTTTGGTCACCTCCCTGACCAAGGCCCTTCTCCCCCGATTGCTCAGTTTGGCCGGGAGGCCAGCTCTATGAAGAGTCTTGGTGGTTCCAAACTTAAGAATGATGGAGGCTACTGTGTTCTTGGGGACCTTCAATGCTGCAGAAATTTTTGGTACCCCTCCACAGATCTGTGCCTCGACACAATCCTGTCTCTGAGCTCTACGGACAATTCCTTCGACCTCATGGCTTGGTTTTTGCTCTGACATGCACGGTCAACTGTGGGACCTTATATAGACAGGTGTGTGCCTTTTCCAAATCATGTCCAATCAATAGCTTTTTACCACAGGTGGACTCTAATCAAGTTGTAGAAACATCTCAAGGATGATCAATGGAAACAGGATGCACCTGAGTTAAATTTAAGTCTTATTTAAATAAGGTATCTGTTTTTTGTTTTTAATAAATTAGCTACAATTTCTAAAAACCTGGTTTTACTTTGTCATTATGGGGTATTGTGTGTAGATTGATGAGGAAAAACCTTTATTTAATCCATTTTAGAAAAAGGCTGTAACATAACAAAATGTGGAAAAAGTCAAGGGGTCTGAATACTTTCCAAATGCACTGTATATACTGTACTTCCATTCCTTTTTCAACTTGTACTGGGGAACTTTCAGATGAGTCTTGTGAGGCATGTGGGCATCCTGGAGCAAAAGTGTTTGAGACTCTCACCGTTCCACAGAGGGGTTATATTAGTGTGTAGCCCAAACTGTTCAGATGCTACAGAAAGATGTTGGCAGATTGGCTGTACCAACTTCCGACGAGTCCCAAGATGTTTGTGGGGGTTGTAGTGCAAAGCGGAGAACACCATTGTGAGAATCTCATCTTTCCATAGAGCGATCATAGTAGGCCAAACCGTTCAGACACTACAGACGATTTTGTGTGAAGACCGATTTTTGGGATGTTTCATGGCCTGACAAACACCGCTCTAGCTCTGTCACCTTTCGCCGCAGATGCGGAAGTGCCAACGGCAGTTGCGATAGATTGAGACGCATCCAATGCAACAGAAAAAACAGCTCTCTAGCTTAAATTGACAGATTTTAGGAGAGGGGTCCAGCTGCAACATCATCTCTGAGCAGTCATCCGTCAGGGTCTTTACAGTATGCTTCCACCTACTGTGATATGTCATCTCTCAGTGCAATGCATCTCTCAGGAAAATTTGAGTTTTCGAAAGAAGTGGACGTTTCGACAGGAACCATATAAGGAGAAGTGGGGTTTCGAAAGGTGCCACTGAAGATGTCGTTTGGGTTATCAGACGTTAGTCAAGGTCTGCAGAGATGACAGTAAGGAATTTCAGTTATGCAAAAAAAAAAAAGTCTTCACTCACTGAGAGCTGTGTCTTTGAACATTACCTATCAATAGCCATGTACGTAACGTTAACTTTTTTTCATAAATGTAAATGCTAAAAACTGCATTCATTTTACAGTGTGTTATTTGTTATTTATTACTGAATATTTGAAATAATAATTGAAATATCAAGTCATGGCGGTTCTAGTAGTTATGGAATTCCATCACTTCTAGTGTTAACATGCTGACTAGACCGGGCAATCGCACGAATGTTGATTTTGTCCATCCACACCTGACGCGATCAGGACACGCAGGTTGAAATATCAAAAGAACTCTGAACCAACTATTCATTTGTGGACAGGTCGAAACACATGAAACATTGCCAGCTAATGTGTCCTGGGATATAAACATTGGGTTGTTATTTTACTTGAAATACACAAGGTCCTTTTTTCTGGATCTTTGTAAAATGTTGACCCCTTTGAGTCACACAAATTGTGTGTTCTCTACTCCGACAATTAATCCACAGATAAAAGGGGAAACCTAGTTAGTTTCTAGTAATCTCTCCTCCTTCAGGCTTCTTCTTCTTCTGTGTTATATGTCATCTGGCAACCAACTTTAAGGTGCATTACCACCACCAACTGAACTGGAGTGTGGACCTCAGTTCATCTTTCATTCACCCACGTGGGTATGTGCTCCTAAAAACCAATGAGGAGATGGGAGAGGCGGGACTTGCAGCGCGTCAAAAGTAGAACCAAGCGCGCAAGTAGTTTGGATGAAATTATTTATTTATTTTGCAAAGCTCCTTCCTGCACATAATGCGGGCGGTGTGGTCAGCATGTAAGACTCTTTTCAAAAGCCCCACTTCTCCTTATATGGTTCATTTCGAAACGCCCACTCCTTTCGACACCCCTACTTTTCTTGAGAGGTGCACTGCACTGAGAGATGACATATCAGTAGGTGGCAGCATAGACCCTGAGAGATGACTGCTCTGAGAGATGAAGTCGCAGTTGGACCATAAGGGATATTATGCTAATTTGATTTCCACGGGGCTGCGGAAATTGACTAGGTTAAATGTTCAAAGTTTCTTTTGAAAAAAATATTTAAAACAGTAGTGTTACCATATTACATCGAGAGTTAGTTTCATGTAACAGGGTTGACCTTAAAATGAGGGACAGAGGTAAATTAATCACTAATCGCATTAAATGAATAATAATATTCAGAAATAACTTTGTCAAAGCAACAAAATAACTATGGCTTTACAATGACGGTGAAAACTTGGAGAAATGTTGGAGTTAAGTGGGTTAAAATCTTCCTAGAAGTCCGAGGTTGCAAGTCGTTATTCATATAAAAAGATCAGATTTATTGAATTCTCCATATTGTCTATATTAACGGGGCACTTTATTTATTATAACAGTCTTTTAAAATTCAATATTGGTGCACAATTTCTACTTAAAATATCAAAGAGGCGCAAAAGGCACTCTTTTTGTGGATCGACCCAAGTAAGGGTGATGACGAGAGGAAGAAATACGATGCAGGCCACAGCATTGCAACACCTTTTTCACAAGTGTGTAACAAAGCTCTCAGCACAGTCAGACTCACACACATTTAATACGCACACTGTGCTCTTATGAGGAAGTCCTCTTCAACAACAGATCCTTCCACATCCTCCGCCTCAATCTCCATCTGTTGAGAGGAGCACCCCCGTCATGGCACATGGGAGCCTGGCCTGGTATCTCTCTACTCTACTGGGGCTTCTCCTGACCCCTTCACTAGGGTTGGAACCTCCACGGATCTCCTTCCCCCTCGGTTAGTAGAACATCTGATTCTTTATTGTTTTGTCATTTCCATTTTGATGTATTTGCATGTGTGTGTTAATCTTGCAAAGATGCAGCATTCAGGCAAGTCAGATATTATTTCAGGTTTATTTCATGTAAATATATAATTTGTCAGGATATAATATGACCAAAACACTTTCTCATGTTGAACTGCTGAGACATTTTCCAACTAGGCATAGCTTGTGGCTGTATGCACGTCACTTGAGTTTCAGTTTGTGCCTCTTCCTCTAAATCTTAAGGAAACACGATGGCACGATAGACATCAAGGCACATAACCTAGGCCAGGGGTTCCCAAACCTTTTCACTCAGGCCCCCCTTCCAGCATTGGGGAACATCCCGCTCTGCACGCGCTCCCACCACGTCTATTTCTATGGGCACAAACACTGTTCATGACACACACCTCTTTGGTTGGTGGAGAGAACATTTAGCAGGTTTAAAGCTTATTTCCTGCAATGTTAACCCATTTGTCATGGGGTGAAGAGAAAATGTAGCATTTTTAAAGCAAATTTTCTTGCAATTCTATAGATTTTGCCATGTCTAATGTGTATTCATGTGACATTTGAGTGACGCAAACATTCCAACAGAATCTCTGGGCTAAGAAACCTAGCTAAAACACTTTAGCTGACATGAGCTAGTTGATCTGGACATTTCTGACAAGTTATAAATAGCAATGACAGACATGACGTGGAAAATTGATTTTGCACTACCCAATTTCGAGATGTTACCTTGTGCATTCTACTATTACAACTTTCAAGAATAAGTTGAAAGCTGGACCCCCACGCCACCCCACCCCCCCCTGCACCCTACAGATTGGGAACCACTGACCTAGGCCACAGACAGACTGTATGGACAGACACACTCACATACAGTACAAGCACAGACTGCCTGATAATACATGTTTAGGTCAGGTGACAGTTGTGGTTGGTTTATGCTACTTGGGGCATCCAAGATTCTTACATTTACTTTTCCCCTCAAGCTTTAACCCAATCAATACAATGGTCCATTATATCCTCTCTTTCTCCTTTAGCTACAGTACAATATTTGTACACTTTTTTTTGCTCTTTGTGGTGTACTCATTTTCCTGCATACAGTTTTACAAGAAAGTCAATGACCACAATCAGAGATGTCGCTAGATTCAAAGGGCAAACAACTCAATCTAAAATTAAACTGTGCACAGCGCTACATGTTCAAAAGTGAGAACAAATAGAGTCTGAGTTTTTGTTTGGATACATACAGTTGAAGTTGAAAGTTTACATACACTTAGGTCAGAGTCATTAAAACTCGTTTTTCAACCACTCCACAAACTTTAGTTTTGGCAAGTCGGTTTGGACATCTACTTTGTGCATGACACAAGTCATTTTTCCAACAATTGTTTACAGACAGATTATTTCACTTATTATTCACTTTATCTCAATTCCAGTGGGTCAGAAGTTTACAATACACTAAGTTGACTGTATCTTAAAACAGCCTGGAAAATTCCAGAAAATTATGTCATGGCTTTAGAAGCTTCTGATAGGCTAATTGACATCATTTGAGTCAATTGGAGGTGTACCTGTGGATGTAATTCAAGGCCTACCTTCAAACTCAGTGCCTCTTTGTTTGACATCATGGGAAAATCAAAAGAAAATCAGCCAAGACCTCAGAAAAAAATTGTAGACCTCCACAAATCTGGTTCATTCTTGGGAGCAATTTCCAAACGCCTGAAGGTACCACGTTCATCTGTACAAACAAATCAAATCAAAGTTTATTTGTGACGTGCGCCGAATACAACAGGTGTAGACCTTACAGTGAAATGCTTACTTACAGGCTCTAACCAATAGTGCAAAAAAGGTATTAGGTGAACAATAGGTAAGTAAAGAAATAAAACAACAGTAAAAAATTAAAAAATAAATAAAAATAAAAATAAATGTTATAAAATGTCTGCACTCTACTGTAAGTCGCTCTGGATAAGAGCGTCTGCTCTTGGCCGGTAGGGATATCCTTGTCTCAGTATGTAAAAAATGTAATAAAATGTATGCACTCTACTGTAAGTCACTCTGGATAAGAGCGTCTGCTAAATGACTAAAATGTATTTTTTTTTTTTTTAAGACAGGCTATATACAGTAGCGAGGCTATAAAAGTAGCGAGGCTACATACAGACACCGGTTAGTCAGGCTGATTGATGTAGTATGTACATGTAGATATGGTTAAAGTGACTATACATATATGATGAACAGAGAGTAGCAGTAGCGTAAAAGAGGGGTTGGCGGGTGGTGGGTGGCGGGACACAATGCAGATAGCCCGGTTAGCCAATGTGCGGGAGCACTGGTTGGTCGGCCAAATTGAGGTAGTATGTACATGAATGTATAGTTAAAGTGACTATGCATATATGATAAACAGAGCAGCAGCAGCGTAAAAAGAGGGGTTGGGGGGGGCACACAATGCAAATAGTCCGGGTAGTCATTTGATTATCTGTTAGTCTTATTTGGGGGTAAAAACTGTTGAGAAGCCTTTTTGTCCAAGACTTGGCACTCCGGTACCGCTTGCCATGCGGTAGTAGAGAGAACAGTCTATGACTGGGGTGGCTGGGGTCTTTGACAATTTTTAGGGCCTTTCTCTGACACCGCCTGGTGTAGAGGTCCTGGATGGCATGCAGCTTAGTCCCAGTGATGTACTGGGCTGTACGCACTACCCTCTGTAGTGCCTTGCGGTCAGAGGCCGAGCAATTGCCGTACCAGGCAGTGATGTGTCCTGAGATCCTCAAAAGGTTCTACAGCTGCAACATCGAGAGCATCCTGACAGGTTGCCATGCCAAATCTTTTTAGTTTCCTGAGGGGGAATAGGCTTTGTCGTGCCCTCTTCACGACTGTCTTGGTGTGTTTGGACCATTCTAGTTTGTTGTTGATGTGGACACCAATGAACTTGAAGCTCTCAACCTGCTCCACTACAGCCCTGTCGATGAGAATGGGGGTGTGCTCGGTCCTCCTTTTCCTGTAGTCCACAATCATCTCCTTAGTCTTGGTTACGTTGAGGGATAGGTTGTTATTCTGGCACCACCCGGCCAGGTCTTTGACCTCCTCCCTATAGGCGGTCTCTTCATTGCCGGTGATCAGGCCTACCACTGTTGTGTCGTCTGCAAACTTAATGATGGTGTTGGAGTCGTGCTTGGCCATGCAGTCATGGGTGAACAGGGAGTACAGGAGGGGAATGAGCATGCACCCCTGGGGAGCTCCAGTGTTGAGGATCAGCGTGGCAGATGTGCTGCTACCTACCCTCACCACCTGGGGGTGGCCCGTCAGGAAGT
Source organism: Salvelinus alpinus (assembly GCF_045679555.1). Classification (NCBI taxonomy): domain Eukaryota; kingdom Metazoa; phylum Chordata; class Actinopteri; order Salmoniformes; family Salmonidae; genus Salvelinus; species Salvelinus alpinus. The sequence goes on along the minus strand of NC_092120.1, from coordinate 9,759,900 downwards.
CCAGGATCCAGTTGCAGAGGGAGGTGTTAAGTCCCAGGATCCTTAGCTTAGTGATGAGCTTTGAGGGTACTATGGTGTTGAACACTGAGCTGTAGTCAATGAATAGCATTCTCACACAAGTGTTCCTTTTGTCCAGGTGGGAAAGGTCAGTGTGGCGTGCAATAGAGATTGCATCATCTGTGGATCTGTTTGGGCGGTATGCAAATTGGAGTGGGTCTAGGGTTTCTGGGATAATGGGATAATGGTGTTGATGTGAGCCATTACCAACCTTTCAAAGCACTTCATGGCTACGGACGTGAGTGCTACAGGTCTGTAGTCATTTAGGTAGGTTGCATTTGTTCTTAGGCACAGGGACTATGGTGGTCTGCTTGAAACATGTTGGTATTACAGACTCAATTAGGGACATGTTGAAAATGTCAGTGAAGTCACCTGCCAGTTGATCAGCACATGCCTGGAGCACATGTCCTTGTAATCCGTCTGGCCCCACAGCCTTGTGTATGTTGACCTGTTTAAAGGTCTTACTCACGTCGGCTACGGTAGAGATAATTAGACAACACTTTGTAAAATACGGAATAACTAACTATTTATTTTAAATTGTTCACGTTGTGTTATATGCGCACAAAGTAATCACCAAGGCAAAGTGAGGGCACCACAGGGTGAATACCCCTCGGCTAGGTACCCATTCCAACAGTTGGAAATTGACTTTATTGAATTAACTAAAAGCGAAGGCAAGAAGTGGTTTTTGACAATCATTGATAAATATACGAAATGGATAGAGGTGTTCCCTACATCCTCCGCAGATGCAGAAACAGTGGCGAGGGCATTATGTCAGGAGATCGTTCCACGATTTGGACTGCCTGAGACTATTTATAGCGACAATGGTTCCCATTTTTCCAATCAGGTAATAGATAATATAGGTCAGAGATTAAACATAAAAATGAAGAAACACTGCTCCTATCATCCGCAGAGTGCGGGTGTGATTGAACGCATGAATGCCACGATAAAAAATGGATTAAGGAAAACACATCTAAGTACCGGAATGAATTGGGTAAAATGCTTGCTCATAGTGTTAACTTCTCTGGGATATGTGGGACGGTAGCGTCCCACTTGGCCAAAAGCCAGAAAAAATGTAGCGCGCCAAATTCAAATATATTACTATAAAAATCAATCTTTCATGAAATCACACATGAAAGACACCAAATTAAAGCTACACATGTTGTGAATCCAGCCAACATGTCTGATTTCAAAAAGGATTTACAGCGAAAGCACACCAAACGATTATGTTAGGTCAGTACATAGCCACAGAAAAACACAGCCATTTTCCCAGCAAAAGATAGTAGTCACAAAAAGCAGAAATAGAGATAAAATGAATCACTAACCTTTGATGATCTTCATCAGATGACACTCATAGGACATCATGTTACACAATACATTTATGTTTTGTTCGATAATGTGCATATTTATATCCACAAATCTCGGTTTACATTGGCGCCATGTTCAGAAATGCCTCCAAAATATCCGAAGAAATTGCAGAGAGCCACGTCAAATAACAGAAATACTCATCATAAACTTTGATGAAAGATACATGTTTTACATAGAATTAAAGATACACTTGTTCTTAATGCAACCGCTGTGTCAGATTTCAAAAAAACTTTACATAAAAAGCACACCATGCAATAATCTGAGACGGCGCTCAAAAATAACAACATTTCTCCGCCATGTTGGAGTCAACAGAAATACGAAATTACATCATAAATATTCCCTTACCTTTGATCATCTTCATCAGAATGCACTCCCAGGAATCCTAGTTCCACAATAAATTGTTGTTTTGTTCGATAATGTCCATTACTTATGTCTAAGTAGCTACTTTTGCTAGCATGTTTAGTGCACATGTCCAAACGCTCGCGCAGATGCAGGCGAACTCGGACGAAAACTTAAAAAAGTTATATAACAGGTCGAATAAACTGGTCAAACTAAGTAGAGAATCAATCTTCAGGATGTTGTTATCATATATATCCAATAACGTTCCAACCGGAGCATTCCTTCGTGTCTGTATAAGTTATGGAACGCAAGGCGATATCATAAGGAAAGCGCATGACCAGGAACTGGCAATCTGCCAGACCACTTACTCATTCCCATCTCATCCGGCCCCACAACACAGCATAAGCTTCATTCCACATTCTACAGACTGTTGACGTCTAGTGGAAGGTGTAGGAAGTGCAAACAGATCCATATCTTACAGGGAATTGAATAGGCGATGAGTTGAACGTTGACCAGTCTCAGAATTCTCACTTCCTGTTTGGATTTTTTCTCAGGTTTTTGCCTGCCATATGAGTTCTGTTATACTCACAGACATCATTCAAACAGTTTTAGAAACTTCAGAGTGTTTTATATCCAATAGTAATAATAATATGCATATATTAGCATCTGGGACAGAGTAGGAGGCAGTTCACTATGGGCACGCAATTCATCCAAAAGTGAAAATGCTGCCCCCTATGTCAAAGAAGTTAATGACTATTAGAATAACCCCTGATAAGGAGGGACTGTCTCCGTTTGAGAAGGTCTTTGGTAGACCCTACACGATGCCCAAATTAGGACGATTGGAACAAGCAGATATGGAAGTAGAGAATAGTATGGTTGAAAACATGAGGAGGTTGTTCATTAACCAAACCTGTATGTCAAAGATTTTATGCCCAACAGGAGAACTACAGAAGGAGGTTACACACAAGATTTAGCCAGGAGACTGGGTCTGGGTCCAATCACTAAAGAAAAAGGACTGGAAGCAGCCACGGTGGGAGGGGCCATACCAAGTGCTTCTGGTGACAGCCTTTGCGGTGAGAATAGCTGAAAGAGCTACCTGGGTTCATATCACACATTGCAAGAGGGTAAGACACACTGACACTGTCGAACAATCACAGAGTTAGGAGAAGAACCAAATATCAATAAGGTTCGGGGATTACCTCTCTAACGAAGATTCCCTAACCCGTACTGTCCTCCCTGTGTGCGTTCATAGAAGTGAAAGTATGGGCTGGCCTCTAGCTGATGATATGTTCTCCGGGAAAGGGTGGGGCTTTACAGGAGTGCTGATTGGTCTGAGCTGTCTTATTGTGGGAGCCATATTCCTAATACACCATGACCCACCCGAGAAGGCAGAAGGTGGTAACTTGACCCATAGTGTAGAAGATGAGGATTTTGTATTAACAAAGTACAAAAGGTCACTTAATCTGGGTAAACAGGAAGTGAGAGTAGAGCTAGGGAAGGATGTCTCAGTTGAGTTCTATGTAGACCAAATGGGGTCTTTGACCCCTTGGCAGTCTAGAACTATGGGCCTTTATGGAAGATATCTGTGCAGGTCCCCGTGTAGTTCATGGAATCAGGTCATAGCTCACACAGAGAGAGAGAGCTATGCTATGTATATCCACACACCCAATATGGAAACAGATGGAGTATAGTAAAGGTGAGGGTTTTTGACTGTAATCCGGAACAAGGAAAGTATTGCATAAAGGTACGAATTACCATTAAAAACGTAAAGAAAGAGGATCTAGGGTTATGGTGTGTTGGTTTTGACCAGGTTTCGGTCGACACTACGGTACCATTCCGGGTAGCAGAGGTTAGAGCCGGTGATAGTTCTACTGCCAGCCAGAATACAAGCAGTACCCCTGACAAAACGGACATTACCCGTGGAGTCGTTCAGAACCAAGGACCGGTGCGGATAGTTCAGACGAAAGATCTTAAGGAAGTGATTGAGGTGGAAACTGGGTTTGGGGATTCCAACCTATGGTTGGAATGGATTCAGTATACAGCTAGATCATTAGCTAAAGAAGAATGTTATGTCTGCACCACAGCCAAACCTCAGTTGACAACCATCCCCTTTCCACTCGATGGAATTGATTCACCCAGGGGAATGGCCTGTATGGAAAGCGTTTCTTGAAGGCAGGGAAGCCAGACAATGACAGTTGCACTGATCTGCATTATCTGTATCCCCATGTGCCCATTACATCCAGACTTCCCCCTTTCACAGTTACAGGAGCAAACTATTATTGTATGGCTCGATACAATACACACGGACGGGATGTAGGGGAAGTAAGAACATGCAATAGGACAGAGAACGTTACAACCGACGAGACAATGAGGGACCTGACTGGGTGGTTGAGTTCCAAGGACTTTAGTAAGATAAAAAGGCCTAGAGCGGATGTCTGGTGGTTGTGTGGAGGTATGTTGCTGTGGCCTAACCTGCAAATTGGACCGGTATTTGTGCACTAGTACAGTTAAGCATGCCCTTCACCCTTATCCAACACAAAGACCTAGTGCCAGGTAGAAGAGAAAGAAGGAGTGCTCCGTCAGGGTCCTTTGACAATAGAGTTTACATCGATAGCATTGGGGTTCCAAGGGGGGTGCCTGATGAGTTCAAAACTAGGAATCAGATATGGGCTGGATTGGAATCAAGCATCTTCTGGTGGTCAACTCTCAATAAAAATGTAGATTGGATAAATTATATCTACTATAACCAACAGCGTTTCATCAACTATACTAGAGATGCGATCAAAGGGTTAGCAGAACAAACAGCTGCAACTAGTTTGATGGTATGGCAGAATAGAATAGCATTGGATATGCTTCTGGCTGAGAAGGGGGAAGTATGTGTGATATTTGGAGCGGAATGTTGTACCTTCATCCCCGATAACACAGCTCCAGACGGATCAGTGACCAAGGCCCTGGCTGGTTTAACCACATTAGCTCACGAATTAGCAGAGAACTCTGGGGTGGATAATTCTCTGACAAATTGGTTTGACAGTATGTTTGGGAAATTGAAAAATGTCATAATCACTGTGTTATGGGCAACCTTCACCTGTATGAGTGTGTTAGTGTTGTGTGGATGTTGTTTGATTCCGTGTATGAGAGGTTTGATCACCAGGACTCTGGAGAGGTCAATGACGCAACAGATGGTGAGATACGGACCGATTCCGAGCGCCGACCAGTGGGATAATGAATACAGAGCTCCAGGCCTAGGAGATGGCTCAGTTTCTTTTAACTACGAGGAGCCAATGTTAGATCAGACTATGTTCAATGTTTAGACAAAACTGTTCTTTCGTGAAGATTATAATGAAAATCCTAAACCGAAAGAGTTATGATTGGATATAGGCCTAAAACAGTCATTGATGAGTAATCGAATGTCATCACATGTATTGGTTTGGTTTATTCTTGTATAACATTTATGTTTCCATATAGTGGTTGATATATCAGTGTGTATTATTTAGTCATTAAGGGTGGATTGATAAAATAATGTATATGTGAAAGATAATGATGAAATAATTCCACTCTGAAACCTTATAACTGTATGAAATTGATTAGAATCATAAAATTATAATCTGATAATGTGTGTAGTTTTAGTCGGAATTTGGTTAAGCTGTTATGGCTGCAATCCCGTTAACGGGATAAGTGTCATCAACAACCGCTGAATAGCATAGCGCTACATTCAATAAATATTACTAAAAATATTTATATTCATGAAATCACAAGTGCAATATAGGAAAACACAGCTTAGCCTTTTGTTAATCCACCTGTCATGTCAGATTTTGAAATTATGCTTTACAGCGAAAGCAATCCAAGCGTTTGTGTAAGTTTATCGATCGCTCGACAAAACATTAAGTACACTTAGCATCAAGTAGCTCGGTCACGAAAATCAGAAAAGCAATCAAATTAATCGTTTACCTTTGATGATCTTCGGATGTTTTCACTCACGAGACTCCCAGTTAGACAACAAATGTTCCTTTTGTTCCATAAAGATTATTGTTATATCCAAAATACCTCCGTTTGTTTGGCGCGTTATGTTCAGAAATCCACAGGAAAGAGCGGTCACGACAACGCAGACAAAAATTCAAAATAGTTTCCATAATGTCCACAGAAACATGTCAAACATTTTTTATAATCAATCCTCAAATTGTTTTTAAAATATATAATCGATAATATATCAACCGCAAATGTCTTTCACAGTAGGAGAGGGAAAAACAATGGCTGTCCAAACTCTGTTGCGCAAGCAAAACTCATGTGACCACTTGACGAGATGTTATCGTTCTGGCTAATTTTTTCAAAATAAAAGCCTGAAACTATGTCTGAAGACTGTTGACCCCTTGAGGAAGCGATAGGAAAAGGAATCTGGTTCATATCCCTTTAAATCCAGCAAAGGGAGGCTATGGAACATGGAGTTTTCAAAATAGAAGCCACTTCCTGTTTGGATTTTCCTCAGGGTTTCGCCTGCAATATCAGTTCTGTTATACTCACAGACAATATTTTGACAGTTTTGGAAACTGTAGAGTGTTTTCTAAGCAATACTAATAATAATATGCATATATTAGCAACTGAGACTGAGGAGCTGGCCGTTTACAATGGGCACCTTTTCATCCAAGCTACTCAATACTGCCCCTGCAGCCATGAAAAGTCAACGCATACAATTTGATGCATTCATTCGATAAATCCAACGTATGCACCACACAGAACGCACTGCAACTGCCTCTGCAACGCAATGCTGCAAGGCACACGCAGCGTTCCATTGGAAATGAATGTACTTCTGTAACAAAACGCAATAACAGAGTCGGTGTGTTCGAAGCGTTATTGCTATTATAAACTGGTTACCAACGTAATTAGAGCAGTAAAAATAAATGTTTAACATACCCGTGGTATACAGTCTGATATACCATAGCTGTCAGTCAATCAGCATTCAGGGCTCGAACCACCCAGTTTATAATAATAATTATATAGTTGATATAAGTAGACATGCAACCGCATATAAAGCACCCACAAGCTACCGGTAGCTGAAAACTTTTTTTTAACTTAAAATAAATAAATAAATTATTAACAACAAATCAATACAGAGAGTACATGAGGGAACACAAGTATATATAGATTATATACAATGGACAATTGAGCTAGGGGGTACAGTATTACATTACACAAAGACCTTAAGGGACATACATACACTTATAATTCTAACAGCTTTTTGGTTAGTAGAGTATTTAATGGTCTTAAAATACAGTTCAATTTCTTTTTGTAGGGTAAGAAAATTTGTTTTTTTGTTTGTAAATTTACATTTGTGTATATGAAATTTGCCCAAAAGAATAATGAAATTAATTACATAAAAATGTTTCAGCTTATTTCTATCGTATGTAAAGAATCCAAGCAGTACATCTCTCCACAATAGTGTAAAATCTTCATAAATGTGTTCAATTATAAACCTACTGATGTCTTGCCACAGTTTTCTTACATGAATACAATGCCGAAAAAGATGCAACACTGTTTCTGGGTGGTCATTACAAAAGGAGCAATTTGAGTTGATATTTTCCGTAAACTTATTCATATAGTGGTTGGCAGGCTAATATTTATGAATAATTTTAAAGGAAACTTCCTTAATTTTGTTAACAAGTAGGTATGTGTGTGGCAACATCCAAACTTTTTTCCAACAGATATTATCAATAAATCCATTCCAATAAGGCATGACTTAAGGTATAGATACAACATCCTGCTGAAACAGGGTTCGTATCGTTCTGTTGTTGAATGGACCAAAAGGGAAACAAAGCTTTCCTACTGATGAGTGTCGTGGTAATTTCCTGTATTACTAAATGAGGAGAGTTTACAAACCACACTGTCACGTTTTGACCTTAGTTCCTTTATTATGTCTTTATTTTAGTTTGGTCAGGGCGTGAATTGGGGTGGGCATTCTATGTTGTTTTTTCTATGTTTTGTTCTATTGTCCTTTTCTATGTGTTTGGCCTAGTATGGTTCTCAATCAGAGGCAGGTGTCAGTCGTTGTCTCTGATTGGGAGCCATATTTAGGTATCCTGTTTTGCATTGTGTTTTGTGGGTGATTATATTTTCTGTTCTGTGTTTTTGTTTCACCGTACAGGAGTGTTCGTTTGTCGTTATATTGTTTTTGTTCAGTATTCAGTATTTCGTATTAAAACAATATGGACACTTACCACGCTGCGCTTTGGTCCACACCTCATTCCAACGACGAGCGTTACAGAATCACCCACCAACCAAGGACCAAGCAGTGTGGTATCGGGCAGCAGCGAGTTCTGGACTCCTGGACATGGGAGGAGATTTTGGACGGTAAAGGACCCTGGGCACAGGTTGGGAATATCGCCGCCCCAAGCCAGAGCTGGAGGAAGCGAAAGCTGAGTGGCGGCGATATGAGGAGGCAGCACGGCAGCGCGACAGGTACGAGAGGCAGCCCCCCCCAAAACAATTGGGAGGGGGCACACGGGGAGTGTGGCAGAGTCAGGTTGGAGACCTGAGCCCACTCCTCGTACTTATTGTAAGCAGCGCGTTACTGGTCAGGCACCGTGTTATGTGGTTAAGCGCACAGTGTCGCCAGTACGCGTCCATAGCCCAGTGCGCTATAGGACAGCCCTCCGAAAGTGTCATGCGAGTGTGGGCATCCAGCCAGGGTGTATTGTGCCTGCTCAGCATGTTTGGTCTCCTGTACGCCGTTTCGGTCCAGGGTATCCTGCGCCGGCTCTGCGTGCTGTGTCTCCGGGGCGCTGGGAGGGTGCAGTGTGTCCTATGCCTGCGCTCCGCTCGTGCTGGGCGAATGTGGGAGTAGAGCCTAAGGGGGAGGTGCACGTAGTATGCACCAGATCTCCAGTGCTCACCCACAGCCCGGTTCAACCTGTGCCTGCACTCTGGAGGGTCCGGGCTAGAGTAGTCATCCAGCCTGGGGGAGTGGTGCCAAGGCTGCGCACCAGAGCTCCAGTGCTCCCCCACAGCCCGGTCCTTCCGGTGCCTCCTCCAAGCACCGGGCCTCCTGTAGGTCTCCCCAGCCTGGTGGGTCCTGTGGCAGCCCCACGCACCAGGCTGTCTCTCCGTCTCCTCCCTACAGGTGTTCCCGTCTGTCCTGGGCCGCCTGAGCCGCCCGTCTGTCCTGAGCCGCCCGTCTGTCCTCAGCCACCTGAGCCGCCCGTCTGTCCTGAGCCGCCCGTCTGTCCTGAGCCGCCCGTCTGTCCTGAGCCGCCCGTCACGTTCTGACCTTAGTTCCTTTGTTATGTCTTTATTTTAGTTTGGTCAGGGCGTGAATTGGGGTGGGCATTCTATGTTGTTTTTTCTATGTGTTTGGCCTAGTATGGTTCTCAATCAGAGGCAGGTGTCAGTCGTTGTCTCTGATTGGGAGCCATATTTAGGTATCCTGTTTTGCATTGTGTTTTGTGGGTGATTATATTTTCTGTTCTGTGTTTTTGTTTCACCGTACAGGAGTGTTCGTTTGTCGTTATATTGTTTTTGTTCAGTGTTCAGTATTTCATATTAAAACAATATGGACACTTACCACGCTGCGCTTTGGTCCTCACATCATTCCAACGACGAGCGTTACACACACACAAGTCAGTTATATTTTAAACTTTATCTTTAATTATATGAGCTTCACCATAGCCCTTTGACTCTCAGATCAATTCAGTGTCTATAAATGAATTCTGAGAGTGCTTACAAAAGAATTCTAGTATCTTTTATAGCCAAGATACAACCCTCTCAACTCACATGACGAACCACAGATCTCAGAAACTTCACAAAGCCAAGATAGCATTAGCTATAAATTATCGTTCCGTTTGGTCTCTAAGACGAGGTTCTGATCTCGTTCTTGGTACTCCATAGTACCAAAACATTACCTCATGCAATGGCATATATCAATTGTCAACTTTAGATACTCCCATCTCAAATACACCCCACCCCTGGACAAGCTCACAGAGGGGAGTGACTCGTGCACAGACATTGTGGAGCCAAGAGATAATTGGTTCCCCCTTAATCATCCCTTCACATTGTTTAACAGATACATTCACATATGAAGAAAGTGTTCCATTCTGTTCACATATGAAGACAATGTTCCTTTCTGATATTCTGCATATTACCAGACATATAAAAGACAAGCCTGACCTCTCCCCTCTCTGGGCCCCAAGTGACTTTTCCCTAGAGAAGAAAGGAAAAATGCAACTGCCGACAGTATAGTCAAAAAGAGACATTCTAATGACAAGTATCTCACATAAGCATATTATGAAAGTAAATAAAACATCTTATTTATCTATGTTACCTAACTAATTCTGATTCAGCTACGACATGAGTCAACAGGATCAATAGAAGGTAGGCTCTGAGGGTCAGGTCTTGACACGTTAAGGACCATGACACGAAAACCTGCCGATGAAAAGCAGAAAGTTTCACTGGAATTTTGTCAATATTATAATTGCAAAACGACATGAAGTTAAGGCCACCAAAAATAGAGAAGACATGATGAGGAATAAAATTCCAGATAGAAGTGGGTCTTCTTAGGAATTGTTTTATCCAATTGATCTTAAAAGTATTATTTAACCTTTCACGGCTACTAACCCCGGATCCGGGAGCACCCCCCACCCCCCACACACTGATTAGCATAGATAGCATAGCTTCACAAGTAGATAGTAGCATCTAAATATCATTAAATCACAAGTCCAAGACACCAGATGAAAGATACAGATCTTGTGAATAAAGCCACCATTTCAGATTTTTAAAATGTTTTACAGGGAAGACAAAATATGTAAATCTATTAGCTAAACACGTTAGCAAAATACACCACTATTCTAACTCCATCAGTTTCTTACTCCTTCAGGTGCTATCACCAATTCGGCTCAACTAAGATATTGATAGCCAATAACCTATAAAAAAAACCATCAGATGACAGTCTGATAACATATTCATGGTATAGGATAGTTTTTGTTAGAAAAAAGTGCATATTTCAGGTAGAAATCACAGTTTACAATTGCACCGACCATCACAAATCCACTAGAATTACTAGATAGAGCAACGTGTATGACCAATTTACTCATCATAAAACATTTCATAAAAATAGACAAAGCATAGCAATGGAAAGACCCAGTTCTTGTGATTTCAGACCATATTTCAGATTTTCTAAGCGTTTTTCAGCGAAAACACAATAAATCGATAAGTTAGCATACTACATGTTCCAACGTTACCAGAGCATCGATTCCAGCCAAAGAGCGCTATAACGTAACCACCGCCAAAAGATATTAATTTTTTCACTAACCTTCTCAGAATTCTTCCGATGACACTCCTGTAACATCATTTTACAACATACATATACAGTTTGTTCGAAAAGGTGCATATTTAGCCATACAAAACCGTGGTTACACAATGAAAATACTAGGAAATCAAGCCTCAATATGTCTGACGTCATCTATCAGAGTGATCTAGTTTAATTAAAAGCTAATCATATACTTGACTAAAAAATACAGGGTTGACAGGAATCGAAAGACAAATTAGTTCTTAATGCAACCGCTGATTTACATTTTTAAAATTATCCTTTAAAGTAGTAAAGTCCAGAAAATTCAGTCCACCATTCTCAAAAGTGTTCATTACAACCGTTTTCCTAATGTAATGGGTACGGTTTCTCCAAAGAAAGTTGAAAAGCATCTGGTCTATCTCCTTGCTTATTTTACTGTCAAGATATAAAGATAAAGCGCCATATGTTAGTCTAGAGATACCTTCGGCCTTGGTTATTAGGACTCTACCTTTTAAAGATAAGTCCCTCTGTAGCCATTGATTTAGCTTCTTCTGGGTATTTTTAATAAGAGGGTTCAAATTTAGTAAGCCTCTAGACTTCTGATCCTTTGTAATGGTTATGCCTAAATATGTAAGTTCTTCTTTTACTGGAATACCATAATATGAAGGTGTCACACAATCTTTGACAGCTATGAGTTCACATTTATTAATGTTAAGGTATAGACCAGATGCTTTGGAAAAGGATTGTATCACATTGATCGATATGGGAATTTGGTTAGCGTCTTTCAGAAAAAGTGTAGTATCATCAGCCAGCTGGCTTATAATAATTTCTTTACCAGCTATGGAAATACCTTGTACAGGACTATTATTTAAAGAATTTGGAAGAAGTTGGGTGATTAATAAAAACAGGTACGGGGAGATAGGACAACCTTGACTAATTCCTCTATTTAACTCAAATCTAGGTGAGGTGCCATATTTCAATTTGATAGAGCTGTTACCATTTACATAGAGTCTTAATAGCCTTACAGAAAAAATCCCCAAAGCCAAGTCTCTCAAGGGAGTGGAAGAGAAACTGATGCTCTACTGTGTCAAATGCTTTATAAAAATCTAAAAATAATATGAAGCTATCCTCAGTTATTAGGTCTGAGTAGTCAAGTATGTCTAATACTAGTCTGACATTGTTAGAAATATGTCTGATCCTCATGAAGCAAGACTGTGTTTCATCAATAATTGCATCCAGGACTTCTTTAATTATTTTTGCAAGTAGTAATTCTAATATCTTATAGTCATTATTAAGAAGACAAATTGGACGCCAGTTATCGATGAGCAGCACTTCTTTTTAGGGTTAGGTATCAGTGTTATTAACCCCTGACTCATTGTAGGAGGGAGAACATTGTTTTTAATACTCTCTAAAAATACTTCAAATAGGAAGGGAGCTATTTGTTCAGAAAATAATTTGTAAAATTCTGATGTAATTCCATCAACACCTGGTGATTTATTGTTCTTTAGATGTTTGATAGACTCTATAATATCTTCAACTTTGATGGGTTCATCACACTGTTTAGATTCTATATCACTGATAGAGTGAACATTATTCAGTGAGGTAAAAAACATATCTGTGGATTCCTGACAGTATGTAGAGCTATACAAGTTTCTGTAAAAATTGTTACAATATTTAGCGATTCATTTTTGGTCATCTGTAATAACACCATCAATGTTTAATTTATGGATAGTGTTATTTTTAGAGTAAAATTTCTCAAGTCTAAAGAAATAGGATGAATTCTGTTCTCCCTCCTCAATCCATTTTTTCCTAGATCTAATAAAGGCTCCTTCTGCTTTTAATCTATATATATTATCCAGTTTATTTTGTAACTCAATTAGTTCCATCTTCTCCTCCCCCGAGAGGCCGGCTGGGGACCTCTGAGAAAGGGAAGTTATCTTAATGATCACCTTGTCCTCCTCAGCTCTTCTGGTCTTAGCAAGATTACTACCATATTTTCTAAGGTATTTGGACACCTCAAATTGAAAGAGCTCACAGTTATTGCAATAAGATTTTTCTTCACATGCCAGCTTGCCTGTCGAAACGTTGGACATTACATTTTTGCATCTGAGTTCTTAGAGTGTGCGGCTCTCCTTTATTTTCAAACGTTAGCTAGTTTAACGTCCGATTACTCTGACCATCAAAATAGTCTGTTAACCCCACTATTTTCATACTAATCTGGAGTTATTATTTTAATTAATGATATTGTTTAGTTTATGGAGATAATAGATAAGTAAAACAAATAATCGTCTTTTGATGGTGTTTAATCTATTGATCTAAATTAAATTAATAGTTCTACTTTTCAGCCCTTCCAGACAGTATTTGAAGTATTTATAGTGATGACTTGCATTTTAAATGATATACTAGGCCTTCACAGTATGTCTCATGTGATATGATGACCTATTCTTTGGGGAATGTATCATCAATACATTATTTCTCGTGTGGGGATGCTGTCTTTTGATTTCAGGGAGAGATGTATGCCTTCCCAAGGGATGGCAACGCATTTTGCCTGATGTGAACCATAAGTGGGTGTCCAAGGCATTGTTCAGGTGGTTGGGGAATGGGATTCCAGAGATGGACTTTGCCAGGGTTGACAAAATGTGGCTGGACCGCCCTCCACCACCACCTGCAGCTCAGTAGAGATGGAGAGGTACTTTGCCCATCATCTGCTGCTCTGGATATCCAGGAAGCTCTGGCAGGTAAAGCTGTATTGCCCACATTCTGTGCAGTAGGAAGGTCATCAGTTGGAACATATGGTTCCTTACACTTTTCCACGCAAATACACTGGTAATGTCAATATACTTTTAATGTAATTAATAATCTAATGCAGCTTTTATATTTAATACAAACAGCAACACATTTCTCATTGTGAAATGTTATTATAGAATTATTCCATTCTCAGTCCGGGGTGTATTCTCATATATTTATGTAGTTTTTTTCTTTAGAACTAATTTGGAGTACCTCTTCGATCTAACTGGTTTGGTGCTGCAGGATTATAAGGCTGCCATTGCGGAACTGGAGACAGGTGACCCTGATGTCCAAGGGGAGGATGATGAGAGCTTTGTCGAGCTTGTGGAATTTCAGGACCTGACAGTTCCAGTGCTGGAGACAGCCCTGCCTCTTGTTGGCACCTTTCATCCTACTCCCACCCCCCCTACCAGCATCCAGTCCACAGCTGCATCAGTCAGTCCCCTGTCCTCCACTCCTGTATGGGCTACTCCACCCCCTGGGCCTCTATCCTCCACACTTGTGCTCGTCAGTTCCCTGTCCTACATTCCTGTTTGGGCTAATGTTACTCCTTAGTCCATGGACCATACATTTTATTTTTAAAGTGTGAATTGGCTTTGGCTGTCAGCTTTAATTTGAAGGTATTTTCATCCATAATACAGCACTTTTTATTACAACACCTTTTCTACATTTGTTTATTATTTTTATTTCACCTTTATTTAACCAGGTAGGCTAGTTAAGAAAAAGTTCTCATTTGCAACTGCGACCTGGCCAAGATAAAGCATAGCAATTCGACACATACAACAACACAGAGTTACACATGGAATAAATAAAACATACAGTCAATAATACAGTAGAACAAAGAAAACAAAAAGTCTATATACAGTAAGTGCAAATGAGGTAAGATAAGGGAGTTAAGGCAATAAATAGGCCATGGTGGCGAAGTAATTACAATATAGCAATTAAACACTGGAATGGTAGATGTGCAGAAGATGAATGTGCAAGTAGAGATACTGGGGTGCAAAGGAGCAAGATAAATAAATAAATACAGTATGGGGATGAGGTAGGTAGATAGATGGGCTGTTTACAGATGGGCTATGTACAGGTGCAGTGATCTGTGAGCTGCTCTGACAGCTGGTGCTTAAAGCTAGTTAGGGAGATATGAGTCTCCAGCTTCAGAGAATTTTGCAGTTTGTTCCAGTCATTGGCAGCAGAGAACTGGAAGGAAAGACGACCAAAGGAGGAATTGGCTTTGGGGGTGACCAGTGAGATATACCTGCTGGAGCGCGTGCTACGAGTGGGTGCTGCTATGGTGACCAGTGAGCTGAGATAAGGCGGGGCTTTACCTAGCAGAGACTTGTAGATAACCTGTAGCCAGTGGGTTTGGCGACGAGTATGAAGCGAGGGCCAACCTACATAGTCCCCCCATTTAAGAGGAACCAAAAGTATTGGGATAAATTCACTTATGTGTATTTAAGTAGTCAAAAGTTTAGTATTTGGTCCCATATTCCTAGCATGCAATGATTACATCAAGCTTGTGACAAAATGACTTGTGTCATTTTGGAGTCACTTATTGTAAATAAGAATAGAATGTTTCTAAACACTTCTACATTAATGTGGATGCTACCATGATTACGGATAATCCTGATGAACTGTGAATAATGATGAATGAGAAAGACGCACAAATATCATACCCCCAAGACATACTGTATGATAAGGGCTATGTTGAGAGGTAGCTTGCAAGTAAGCATTTCATTGTACTGTTTACACCCCGCTGTATTCTGTATATATGATGAATAAAATTTGATTTGACAGTAAGAATGCTTGCCATTTCAGCAGACATAGTTCTAAAAGAGAGTACACCAGGGCTATATCTCCGGATAAATTTGGCCAGGAGGGCTGTACTGCTCAGAGTTGGCAACCCAGCAACAAGGCACATTTGTTGGGTCAACATGAGATGCAGTCCAGCCTTTAGAGGAAGCAGACCTTCAAGTAGGTTGTTGAAAATGCTCTGTAGTATGCTGGGTATTTGGTGGCATTGATGAAGAGTGATACAAAAAAAACATGCTGCCAATCAGATGACTTTTCATTCCACACCTCTAACCGCATCAGTCCTCCGCTCCTGTACGGACTACTCCACCACCAGCTGGTTCTCTGTCTGTGGCCTTGACACCTGTGCCCTGCTGGGCCTCTGTTTATGAACTCCATGCCTGTGCCCGGCTGGGCCTCTGTCCGTGCCCTCGACACCTGTGCCCAGCTGGGCCTCTGTCCGTGCCCTCGACACCTGTGCCCTGCTGGGCCTCTGTCCGTGCCCTCGACACCTGTGCCCTGCTGGGCCTCTGTCCGTGCCCTCGACACCTGTGCCCGGCTGGGCCTCTGTTCATGATCTCCACACCCGTGCCCGGCTGGGCCTCTGATCATGATCTCCACACCTGTGCCCTGCTGGGCCTCTGATCATGATCTCCACACCTGTGCCCTGCTGGGCCTCTGATCATGATCTCCACACCCATGCCCGGCTGGGCCTCTGTTCATGATCTCCACACCCATGCCCGGCTGGGCCTCTGTTCATGATCTCCACACCCATGCCCGGCTGGGCCTCTGATCATGATCTCCACACCCATGCCCGGCTGGGCATCTGTTCATGATCTCCACACCCGTGCCCGGCTGGGCCTCTGATCATGATCTCCACACCTGTGACCGGCTGGGCATTCTGATGGAGCCAGCGATCAGTTGCTCTCCATTTTCAGTTAATTATATATAATTGTAATTATTTGTGTTCAATTGTTTGTCCCTCTGTGGTGTCAAAAGTATTCTCCCCTTAATTCACTAAGGGCACAAAAGCTGAATTCTCTAATTACATTTTGATCAATTCATGTCAGTCTTTGAATGCTCCATTGTATACACTATTTAATTTTCCTGCTTGTGTGCCTTGTGCACTGATTTCAAACAATTAAGAGTATATTTGTCATTCTCACGTCTTCCTCCAATTCTGTGTCTTCAATTACTTCCTTGATTTACAATCAAAACAATTTCGCCAACATTACGTTTTCGATGTGAACTTGATATTGCATTTATAAATTAAGCCATTTCTCTTATTTGAGATAAACAAGATTTAACTCCTGTGGTGTTTAGGCTTAACACATTTCGGCTACCCTTCTATAAATTCGAATCCTGAAGAGGGTGAGCGGTTTGACAAAAAGAGACAGGTTTTCATAATAAAAAATTATGGATGATGATGACAGATTTACAGGCGGAGAGGAACGAGGATTGTCGGATGAAGCCCGATACTTTTCAACTCTCAGACCCTCAGTCACCGTAAGAAAAAAATAAAGCATTAAAAACGATTCAAGGCTAAATACAGCAGCCGCGTTGGGATTCGATATATCGGCGAGTATGTTCATTCTTGGTAGAAAATGCACCCCGAATTCGATACACTCTTTATTCCTGGTGTCGCAACCTCGATTTATAAACTATATCCTCCATACCCTGCAAGTGTAATCTCGTCAGACGTTATGAAACGTCATCAGAAGTGTCGACTAAATTTGAGGGGAGAGGGTGTGTCTGTTAAAGGAAGCGTTCCCAGAAATCTCGCGATGTTGCGTCTCTTGAGTTTATAAACTGTGATATTGGGGCTTTCAAGCCAACTGGGAACTCGGAAAAAACTAGGTCAAATCATGACGTCAGTGATCTTCAAGTCGGAAAGTTGCAGCTCAAGAAAGATGCTCCAGCTTCCGACTTTGAATTCCGAGTTGATTGACAGTTTAAACGTTTTTTCCCAGAAGTCCCAGTTGTCATGAACGCATTGAAGTCGGATATTTCCGAGTTTCCAATTGTTTTGAACGCAGCATATGTTATAAATTGAAAGAGCAGACGCAACAGGGCTCTGTAAACGTTGAAAAAGTATCCTAGATTATATCCTAGTACTTCCGCGTTTGTACATTAGCTGTTCCCGAACCTGGAAAAAGTGGACAAGTGGTAAATTGTCCAATTTGAATTGTTACAAATGTTGGTTAAATTAATGCTGATTAGGCGATTTGTGTTAACAGTTGTAGCCCTAATAACTGTAATCATGTGCCAGCTTCCATAGTTTTACATTCAATTTCCATTGAAATACAAAACACAGATTTACAAGTGCAATTCATGTGTCTTGAAAAAACAATATCATATATTGTAATCATTGAGTGTTGTCAATATTGTATTGATTTATTTAACCTTTCAATGATGTTAGTCTCATTGAGATCAAATCTAATTTGTGAGACCTAAGAAAGGCCCATTCTGTGCTAGTTACCGCTGTTTTTGGTCATTTGAAGTACACCTACATTTTACTCTTCAAACCTCAATTTTGTTCTTCAAAAGGCTAGTGTTGAAATGTTATTTCTAAACCAAGGACAACCTAGAAAAGACTTAGGCATCTTTAATGCCATAATTAACACTGACAAAATGTCTGCAGCTGTATTAAAGTATCAAGCTTTCAGTGTGTAGTTTTATTTGCAGGTGTTTGTTGAAATCAACCACCCACATAAGGATCATCAACCATGTCCACCTCTATCACCACTGTAAATGGAGTTGTGGTAGTGACACAAGTTTTCACCTTGGCGGAGAGTGGCAAGGCTTCAGTGCCACTTCTGAATGTCACTCCCCAAATCCAGAGTGAGCCCCCCGCTGTGCCAATGCTGACCACTAAAGTGTCAGAGATGACGAGGGTGTTCCTGCAGGTTCAGCCACAATCTCTTGGGGTGAGAACAGAATTTTACTGTCTTTACTGTCTTTAATATTACTGTCTTTAGTGCTCATTCAATCCATTTGCCATTGGATTCAATCATTGGCTGTGCTATTGTAGAGATCTATATTTAACATCCTTTGAGGGCAATTTGATTTAGAAGAAAACAACATCTAGGCTAAACTGAACCACTATTAGTTACCATTTCCACTATTGTTACTCAATGTTCCCCGAATGACTGTCTCAGATTGTGCAGATCGTCCTTGGATTGGTGTGCATGGTGGTGAGCCTGTCTGCTCTTCTCACCCCTATCCTGTATGACCAGTTCCCGCTCTTCATGGGAGTTGCTGTAAGTTCTTGGTCCCAAGGGGGCAAGTAATATCCAACACACTAAATGCTACACGGACACATGCACTTTTAGATGTTTCCTCAGAGTGAATCTGCTGTCATCTATCTTACAGTAGTCCTATTGTAACCTAGAAAGGTAAGTGAACAAGCAGGATAACTGACTTCAGATCAGCACTCATGACCAAAGCGCATCCCACACCCACAGGAGACCGCAGCAGAACTTGTGTTTATCTATAAAGTGTAGGCCTCTACAGTAGTTGACATTGGATGTGGCAGTTGATTGGTCAGCATCACCTTAGCTTCATATGTCAATGGTCTAAAGTGTCTTTCTTTCCTGTGTTGCTCACTCTCTCCAGTTTGTCCTCTCTGGATCTCTCACTGTGGCTGCCCGGAAAGGAACACGTTTGAGTCTGGTAAGTCATTCACTGTGACTGTGGTTAATAGCAGTGTGCACTTCAAGTTTACTTTATTAGATTTATAAGTTGAGATTATTAATTAAATCTTTGATATTAGGAAGTAAAACAGGATATATTTTCCTAGACAAACTCACAAACCAAACATCTAACCAATTGGAACAGTTAATAGATGTCCATGTCCATATATTTTTAAACAAACTAACATTGTCATGCAATAGTGGTTCAGTTTCCCCTCTTCATTTCTCACCCTGTCAGATTAAAGGGACTCTGGCTGTGAATGTTGTCAGTGTTCTTGTGGCCCTGGCTGGGGTTGCCTATATTTGTATGCTGCTCACTGTAAAACATGAAGATGGTTTCTGCACTGAAACTGATGACAACTATACTTCCGATTCCGACCAGAACAGGATACAGGAATGCACAATTATGGTTAGGACACTATATGTAAGTATTTATGGAAGTGACCTGGTTCTGTAATTTTGCTGTATGCATTTGTTATACTCACTTCAGAGAACTCAGTAACCTTCCAAACACATGAGGTTGGTGGCACCTAATTGGGGAGGATGGGCTTGTAGTAATGGCTGGAGCAGAATAAGTGGAATAGTATCAAATACATCACACACATTGTTTCTGTGTTTTATGCCATTCCATTTGCACCGTTCTGGAAATTACTATGATCTGTTCTCCCCTCAGCAGTCTTCTGTGCTTCCAAACAGTTTGTTTATTAAATGCTGCAAGGAGCTAGAGAAATGCATCTTTGCAGGCTTATTAAATGTTTTATGTATTTACGAGATACCGTTGCTATTGTTTTACCAGGATGAGAAACCTGAACAAAACTTGTAAATCCTTCTAAAGTTACAATGCAAAACATTAGCCCAACTGTTGACACCTATTCCTCCTGTTTTACCTCTGTGTGCATCAGACAGTCTTGAATGGGGTAAAGGGCCTACTGCTGGTCCTGACGGTGATGGAGCTCTGTGTGGCTCTCACTGTCTGTGTCTTCTCTGGGAAAGCCATTCACCTCCGTGGGTACTACAGCCTGAGCTGTGGCCGGGGGATGGTAAGCTTGAGAACGCTGCAGTCATCGCTTACATCAACAGGTTAATAGTCTGTTGAGCAGGCAAAGTGCAGCAGCTGTACATGCATCATTTTTTAAAAGTACAGTCTTACAGTAGCTCAAACAAACGCTACAGGGCATGAACCATTTTGCCTGTTTAACAGAACATTGCTACAATTCCTAACTTTCACCAACACTTGTTGCTTCTTGACTCCCCCTCTTGTAAACTCCTAGTTACCAACAATAACTGAATAGCTCCACCTAGTCCTCTGGTAGTTTACACCATATTGCTTAGACGTACCAATCCAGTCCTTTCAAATCCCCAGAATCGTGAAATGTATATGGGTCATGTTGACTGGTCAGTTTGTGCTAGTTCCTGACTTCATCCTCCTTACTTCTCCTGCACCTTGTGATTGGGTCTAGGTGGCGGTAGAGACTGGTACTGATCCCACCGGAGTCAGCCAGGCCTCCCTGAGCGACAGTGACGCGGCCTTACTGGGCAGTGTTGAAGACTCTGACACCCCGGCTCCACCATACTCTCCGTGAGGCAGAACCATGCATACACCTCACCCTAGGAAGTGTGACGCCATTGCGAATGTTTCTGATGTTTTGTTATCAATGTGTACAGTCATGTGTCCTGATGAATGTAGTGCTTACTAATTCATGAAGTAGGACTATTCTCTTTGCTATTTCATATTACTGGAGAGTTGCTCTTGATTTCTGACAGTATCTTTCTTTCATTCAATAAATGTAATATTTCCTCTTGTGTTAGTGTCTACATTGGTCGTTTACACAGATCACTGTAACCTTATAGCTATTTCCATCTGGTTCTGTTTAATGCTTTTCTGGAGGTGAAATGCCAACCTGACATCACATGCACTCAAATCACCCATTCATCTTTTGCATTATTGATTGAAGTGCAACTGAGAATGCATGTTGACTGGCGCTCTCCTAAAAGCTGGGGCTCTGTCGGCTAAATATAATTAATGACATTAGGGCAATTTCATCCATCCATGATTTAATAGCCTCAGGAGTCGTCGACTAGTCTTCTCGCATTGGGTGAGTTTGTTATGCATGGCCTGGTGCCCCGTGTGGGTGGAGATTTGTCTTTAGGACCAATGGAATGGTTGAAAATGAGCACACTGCTAGGGGACCGGACCATGCAAAACAAATTTGCCCATTGTTTTTCCAGTGATGTGCAGTGCATTCTACAAACCACTACTCTTTGCTGGGTGTGTTACTGGAAAAAGAAACTGCTTATCCCATTCACTTTAACAGAAGGCAACGGTAAGTGATCTGAAATTGTATCATTATTGTAAAATGTTGCTTGAGAGATTCAATATAGCAACACATTACTCAATTAGAGGTGACTTTTGTTTTCCTTAAGAGTAACTATGACAAATCAAATGACGGTGTTTACTGAATTGGTAACATTCACAATCACACGCTTTGAAGTATCCTGTAAAGACTATGAAGGAACAACATGCCAACAACAAATATCATGCATTGCCTGTTTAATTTATATCTAAGTAGCCTATATACTTTGCTACAACATGAATGTTGTGCCCCTCCAATATCCTCTGAGGCACTGCCTGTAGCTTATAAATGTGTAATCGGTTCATTTAATATTTGTTTTTTTTGTCTCTACACACTTCTGTGGTGATTTGAGATGATCATTGGGCTGCTAACGGTCTCCATGGCTGGGAATCTTTTTCAGCTGAACAGTTTCTTTAAAATAGATGTCTTTGTCATGTTGATTGTTGGATGGGTCGGCTATATATTGATCAGTTGTCTTTTAGGTTAAATTAAGAAGTTGGAACTGTGCTATATGTATTCATGCCACTTGCATTGTTGAACGATACTTCCACACATTGTGTATGTGATCTGTCTCTAAAGTTCAGGATGTTTATTTATCCCATAGGTCCTCTTTAGTGGAATTACTCTTGTATATGCTGGCATTAACCCCACATACAGTACTTCTAGGTAGGTAGGAGAAAGCTGTTTAGATGGCGTTCAGAGACTTGCACCTAGGGTGGTGTCCAGTTCAACCACTTAACTCAACCAACCGCTGTCAACCCCTTATAACTCGTGAAATCAATTAGTTGATTTGGTTCTGGGTTCAAGATCAGTCAACCAAGGGAAATATATTTGTGCTTTCTTTAAGAGTATGTTGCCTCTGTTTCCACAGGTGAAGTAACATTTTTCAAAGTTTCAGTTCAAAATAACTAGCCACCAGCTCCCCACAGTGGTATCAATCCCAATGTTATCGGGTCCAGAGCATTTGACCAATAGTGTAACTCACTAGGTCCCCACAACATCTGGCACTGTGTGTTGAGGCTGGCGCAGACACCGCTGTAGCAGTAGGAGGAGCCTTCCTCGCAGGGCTCGCCGTTCTGCAGGAACACGTTGGGGGAGCAGTGGGGAGAGGTACTGGTGCAGTGCTCTGGTAGGTCACACTCCCCCAGGTGCTGCCGACACATTCATCCACCTGTACGCAGCTGGGATCAGAGAAGGATCAGAGAAGTTGAACAGTGGTCCTACAGGTGGGGCTTCAAGTTCTCAGTTGAGAAAACACAGACTGGTTGGGGAGGAAATATGCCTGAAGCTGTACGGGAGGAATCTGGAGAGGGTGAGAGTGTTTAGGTTTCTGGGGATCTGGTCTGACACTCGAATGACAAGAATATTGAATGTGATGCGTTGCCTGTCAGGAATGACGTGGGGGGGTGGATAGAATGGCATTGAAAACGTTATATATAGCGATATTAAGATCATCACTGGACTATGGTAGTGTAGCATATGCATCAGCAGCTCAGACTTCTTTAAAAAAGCTAGATGTAATCCAGGCTTGAGTATGCAGCCATACTCTTAGCTGCAGAGTGGGTGGAGGAGGTGAGGCCAGATAGGGTCATCATCTGCTCTGACTCATGTGCTGCACTGATGAGCTTTAATTCATTTGTGTCACGGAGCAGACCAGATGTATTGTATGAGATTTTGCAGTGCCTGATGAGAAGTGGTCTGTGGTCACCACCTGCAGAATCACTCCTTTTTTGGGGGTGTCTTGCTAATTGCCTATAATTTCCACCTTTTGTCTATTCCATTTGCACAACAGCATGTGAAATTTATTGTCAATCAGTGTTGCTTCCTAAGTGGACAGTTTGATTTCACAGAAGTGTGATTGACTTGGAGTTACATTGTGTTGTTTAAGTGTTCCCTTTATTTTTTTGAGCAGTGTATTATATATTTGTCCTTAAATCTGATAACAATCCCTCCCATTGTGCTGGCACTGAAATAACTGGTATTCCACTGTCTCCATCTTCTCCTGACAGTGATCACACCCAGTCAGATGTTTTGTACTGTTGAGCTTTGTGTGTCCCAGAGCCTTGTGATTCCACGTTCCTCCCATCTCTCTCGACCTGAGGACCTCCCTGCCCTCACATTGTCCTGGATCTTACACAGGAGTCTTCCCTTTCCCTCCCTATTCCACAACTCTTGCCATTTGTTTATGACCACTTCTTATTAACCCATTGGCTTGTGCTTTAATGATAGACAATTCCAGTCCATTTAAATGTTATGATGTCTGAGAGCTTGCTTGGCAAGAACATCCACTTCCTCATCTTCCTATGCTTCCTGGCTGATGTTTTGGTCACTTTTGAATGCTGGCGGTGCTCTCACTCTAGTGGTAGCATGAGACGGAGTCTACAACCCACACAAGTGGCTCAGGTAGTGCAGTTCATCCAGGATGGCACATCAATGCGAGCTGTGGCAAAAAGGTTTGCTGTGTCTGTCAGCGTAGTGTCCAGAGCATGGAGGCGCTACCAGGAGACAGGCCAGTACATCAGGAGACGTGGAGGAGGCCGTAGGAGGGCAACAACTCAGCAGCAGGACCGCTACCTCCGCCTTTGTGCAAGGAGGTGCACTGCCAGAGCCCTGCAAAATGACCTCCAGCAGGCCACAAATGTGCATGTGTCAGCATATGGTCTCACAAGGAGTCTGAGGATCTCATCTCGGTACCTAATGGCAGTCAGGCTACCTCTGGCGAGCACATGGAGGGCTGTGCGGCCCCACAAAGAAATGCCACCCCACACCATGACTGACCCATCGCCAAACCGGTCATGCTGGAGGATGTTGCAGGCAGCAGAACGTTCTCCACGGTGTCTCCAGACTCTGTCACGTCTGTCACATGTGCTCATGTGAACCTGCTTTCATCTGTGAAGAGCACAGGGCGCCAATGGCGAATTTGCCAATCTTGGTGTTCTCTGGCAAATGCCAAACGTCCTGCACGGTGTTGGGCTGTAAGCACAACCCCCACCTGTGGACGTCGGGCCCTCATACCACCCTCATGGAGTCTGTTTCTGACCGTTTGAGCAGACACATGCACATTTGTGGCCTGCTGGAGGTCATTTTGCAGGGCGCTGGCAGTGCACCTCCTTGCACAAAGGCGGAGGTAGCGGTCCTGCTGCTGGGTTGTTGCCCTCCTACGGCCTCCTCCACGTCTCCTGATGTACTGGCCTGTCTCCTGGTAGCGCCTCCATGCTCTGGACACTACGCTGACAGACACAGCAAACCTTTTTGCCACAGCTCGCATTGATGTGCCATCCTGGATGAACTGCACTACCTGAGCCACTTGTGTGGGTTGTAGACTCCGTCTCATGCTACCACTAGAGTGAGAGCACCGCCAGCATTCAAAAGTGACCAAAACATCAGCCAGGAAGCATAGGAACTGAGAAGTGGTCTGTGGTCACCACCTGCAGAATCACTCCTTTTTTGGGGGTGTCTTGCTAATTGCCTATAATTTCCACCTTTTGTCTATTCCATTTGCACAACAGCATGTGAAATTTATTGTCAATCAGTGTTGCTTCCTAAGTGGACAGTTTGATTTCACAGAAGTGTGATTGACTTGGAGTTACATTGTGTTGTTTAAGTGTTCCCTTTATTTTTTTGAGCAGTGTATATGCCATTTAGCAGATGCTTTTATCCAAAGCAACTTCGTCATTCGTGCATACATTTTACGTATGTGTGGTCCCGGGAATCGAACCCACTACCATGGCGTTACAAGCGCCATGCTCTACCAACTGAGCTACAATGGTAATGAAGGGCAAAGCTTAAGTTAATAGCTGAGAAAATCTTCAGGGGATGTAGTATTTAATTATGTATTTAGTTTCCTTAAAGGAAAAAGGTTTCCTTAACTATCTTTCGGTATATGTTTCATTAGTATTTTTTTTTACATTGTCAGCATTCCTTCAAAATACAGAAATACAGCAGGTAGGATGCATTTTGCATCACATGATGCTGCCTTTTCCATCATGTGATTCATAATGCATCATACCAGCTGTATTTCTGTATTGTGAAAGTTATACTGTATATCTTGAAAACCTTATTGCTGACATGCAACACCTTTTGATATCAACAATGGACTAATGAAAAAAATAACAAAAGATGGTTTTGGGGTGGAAATTTCAGGAGACGAGAATAGTGGGTAGGATTTAGAGTTTTTAGACCTGGTCCACACTCCAGTCCAGTTCGTGGCGGTAAAGCACATTAAAGTTAGTTGCCAACCGCCATATATAAACCGAAGAAGAAGAAGAGCCACATGTGATACCAGTGTAGCCAATGAATGTAGGTAGTTAGCTAAGTGTACATTTGTGTTTATATTCCTTGGACATGACAGCTAGCCATAGAAGCTAAGATCAGTGGGCAGGAAACAATTTTGTTGCATGAACCATCGACCTAGCTAACAAGGCAGGAGCCCACTAGATAGATAGATAGCTAGTTAGCAAAAACAGCTTGGGAATTGATCATAATAATAACGGCTAGCTATAGAGTTAGCTTGGTTGTCAATACTTCAGTGAACTGTAGTGGGATGTCAATTGCGCTACTAGGACTCATTTGAACAAATGTCTAATGTGGTAATATTAGCTAGCTAGCTAACACGCATTGCCAATCTTATATTGCTATCAGAAATCTGATTTGTTATCGCTCGCAGGATTATTTTACACATTGTTTTGAAAATTAGGCTAGCTAACGTTGCTAGCTATCTGTCACCTGCATTAAACTACGGTATCTATCAATAAGGAGAATAATTTGCAACCATGGAAAAAGTCACGAAAATACTGGTTCATCTGTCGAAGAATAATGTCGCACCGCAATGTGCCCGTTTTGCACAGGTCAGTTGTGCATGTGCTATATTTTAGCTTTGTTTTCACTTCAACAAGCCAAATGCCAATGTCACGTGTAATTTTTGAAAACGAGTTGCGCGTGGGCGCTATGGCAGTGTTTGGTTTTACTGTAGTACCATTTTAAAGGGGTAGGTCACCCAAATTAAATGTAAGGTTAAAGAAAAAAATAATACTGTAGATATACACTACGTGACCAAAAGTATGTGGACAACTTCATGTCGAACATCTAATTCCAAAATTATGGGCATTAATATGGAGTTTGTCGCCCCCTTTGCTGCTATAACAGCCTCCATTCTTCTAGGAAGGCTTTCCACTAGCTGTTGGAACATTGCTGCAGGGACTTGCTTCCATTCAGCCACGAGCATTAGTGAGGTCAGGCACTGATGTTGTGCGATAAGGCCTGGCTCGCAGTCGTTGTTCCAATTCATCCCAAAGGTGTTCGATGAGGTTTAAATCAGGGCTCTGCTGGCAAGTCAAGTTCTTCAACACCGATCTCAACAAACTATTTCTGTATGGACCTCCCTTTCTGCACAGGGCCATTGTCATGCTGAAACAGGAAAGGGCCTTCCCCAAACTGTTTCCACAGTTGAAAGCACAGAATTGCCTGGAATGTCATTGTACGTGGCAGCGGTAAGATTTCCATTCACTGGAACCAAGGGGCCTAGCCCCAACCATTTAAAAACAGCCCCAGACCATTATTCCTCCTCCACCAAACTTTACAGTTGGCACTATGCTTTGGGGCAGGTAGCGTTCATCTGGCATCCGCCAAACCCAGATTCGTCTGTCGAACTGCCAGATGGTGAAGCGTGATTCATCACTCCAGAGAATGTACTTCCATTGCTCCCGAGTCCAATGGCGGCAAGCTTTACACCACTCCAGCCGATGCTTGGTGATTTTAGGTGTATGTGCGGCTGCTCAGCCATGGAAGCCCACTTCATGAAGCTCCCAGCGAACAGTTATTCTGACATCTGGCAGTTTGGAACTCGGTAGTGTTGCTACGTAGGACAGACGATTTTTATGCACTCGGCGGTCCCGTTCTGTGAGCTTGTGGCCTACCACTTTGCGGCTGAGCCGTTGTTTTTCTTACTTCACAATAACAGCACTTATAGTTGCCTGGGGCAGCTCTAACAGGGCCGAAATTTGACGAACTGACTTGGAAAGATGGCATCCTATGATGGTGCTACGTTGAAAGTCACTGAACTCTTCAGTAAGGCCATTCTACTGACAATGTTTCTCTATGGAGATTGCATGACTGTGTGCTCGATTTTATACACCTGTCAGCAACAGGTTTGGCTGAAATAGCTGAATCCACTCATTTGAAGGGGTGTCCACATACCTTTGTATATATAGTGTATATTTCCTTAATTCATGGGCCAGAGATTGCCATCCATAATCAGGATTTATATATTGATAACAAAAAAAACAATGGCTGAATGGACCCATAGCAGGCCCAGTATTTTCCCTTCCAAAATACATTGAAATCAAGTAATTTAGCTAAATGGTTAGCCTTTATTCTTGTAGTTGCCAATACTTTAAAGGTTGTTATATGAGGTGAATTGTGCAACAGTTAAAAAATAAAATAATTTACTACTTCATTTTCTGTTAGAGCATAACAGGTCATTTTACAGAGACTCTTGATGAGGTGGAGGTGAAGTGTTCTTTGGAGAACAATCGCTTTACACTGTGTGAGTGCGAGAAGGGGAGAGGAATTCCGCTGAAGGTAATGGCTCAATGAAACACATTCAATTTAATAAACTGATAGGTTTAATTGTTTTATCAGTTGTGTCCACGTTTCCATACCTCAGTTGTTTTGTGTATCCCATAGAAATTATTGTTGGTTGACTGAAAAAAGTATAATGAAAAATGTTTGGGTTTATTTGGTTGATATTTTTTTTTTCTCAGAGAGCAACCTTTTGCCCCTTCAAGTATCTGTCTGTCGCAGAGGCAGCTGCAATCCCATTGGATGTTCAGAGCCGCGGAGTGGACGTGGGGGTTGCTATTCTTCTGCAGTCAGCCAATCAGAAGGTGTTGTTAACTCGACGGGCGTCCAGTCTCCACATTTTCCCCAATGTGTGGGTTCCACCAGGTATGGCATCTTTCTGCGGAAGTAACCTTTCAAAATGAAATGGCATTCCATAGGAAGACACTTTGGGTAACCCAATTTACCTTTTTTTCAGGTGGCCTTGTGGAACTGGATGAGAGGGTAACATTTCTAGTTGCAATAGCTATTAAACAGTGGAAAATAAATTAGATTAATCCTCATAAGTGTCTTTGCCTGTGGTTTCAACCCCCCTCATGGTCTCTGGGGTCAATTCCCTTTTAGCCCAATCAAGCTTGGTGTGTGTGTTTGCCTCATATCTCTCTTGTTTGTCAGCTCCTGGACGCGGGGCTGAGGGAGCTGAGGGAGGAGACAGGACTGAAGCTGGACCCTGGAGACGTCTCAGCTCAGCTGCTGGGGCTCTGGGAGGTGGGAAATCACTGCCACTACACATCACATTTCTAGGCCCAGGGAATAGTTTTTTAAATAATAATAATCATATGTAAATATATTAGAAAAACCTACTGGCCACAATTCCACAGACATTTGATCGATTCTGATTTGTCTGACAGTCCTGTTTGCTCATGTTGGCTCAAATGTTTGTTCTGTTTCTCTTCACAGTCAGTTTTCCCGCCCATGCTGAGCAGAGGGATGCCACAGAGGCACCATGTGGTCACCTACATGCTCTTAAACACCTCCCTCACACACCAGCAGCTCCAGGTGTCTGCCTGACTGTCCTGTCTGTCTGGTGTTATCATTAAAGGCAAACAAAGCCAAATCAAAGAGAATGCCTCTGTCTCACTAAAGACTATCTTTATTCTAGGCCTCTCTGCGCCCCGAGCCCGCTGAGGTCAGTGGCTGTGTGTGGGTGGACGCCTCGCTGGTCAAGGCCATCGTGTCCGCCGTGGACGGAGAGGAGGGTTCTGTGACACCGCTGGAGGGCCTGGCTCCAACCATAAGGTACATCACATCCACAAAGTAATATACTCAAAACATAAACAGACATTAAAAAAAATATTATATACTGTACCATTGACAAGTATTTGGGGAAAAAAAGTTTTACTAGGCTAATTTCCTCTGACATTAATTATTTCATTGGTTTCCTCTTAACAATGTTGCCATTTTGTTTCTGTGGCGTTGGTTCTCCAGTGTATCGGAGGTCTCTCCGGAAGGTGTGCTCAGTGAGTCAGTTTTACCATTGTCTGTTTTGTGTAACCGGGCCCCGAATAGTGGAGAGGATGTGGAGCGGGTTAGCACTGGTACCAAATACGCCCTGGTACTCTGGCTTAAGAACCTCGAGGGACAGGGTACCCGGTGTTAACTGTCTTCACTAAACCTGGATGTCTAGCCCTGTGATGAAGTGACTTCCTGGAGGATGACATCACTTCAAGGAGTTTGCCTTAACCGGTGAAGGTCACCTAAAGTGAACTATCATCATTCAAAAAAATATTGTACGTATTAACCAATAATGAACTTTGGGTGAACTATCCCTTTAATATCAACAGCAACACCTACAAGTCTTATATGGCTGTTTGAGGGCTTTGCATGAGCTATCAATTGTGTTGTGTGTAAGAACAGTTTTTATTGCAAGGGTGTTGTTAGTGATGAAATGTTATGAACAAAGTGGATTTATACTGCAGATGCTTTTATGATCATTATATTCCATTTGCGCCTTCAAGCCACAAGATGGCAATGCATAGCCTACACAGTGATTTCACATTTGGAAACAAGCGTGAAACAATCAGAATTCTGATTTAAGTTTACATAATTATCTTGACTTGTAAATAAGAATGTGTTCTTTACTGACTCGCCTGGTTAAATAAAAATGTATAAAAATATAGAATTTTTCTAGATGTAATTATTTTCCTCAACCAGCATATTTACTATTATTTTTAATTTTTTTTTTTTTTACTATACTCAGACAGAAGTTAGGTCTCAAGTTAGTTAGGTTATGTCTTCATTGTAAAAATTGTGTTGTACTTTCAACTGAAGATAGTAAATATTGGATGTTTGCAGTGATTCAATAATTCACATTTAAAGACTACATTTTTATATGCCATGAGTGGAAGGTGTGTGTCATATAACGAAACCTCTTTTCTCACCAACACCCAGATTAATATACTGTACATCATGGCAACTTCACCCATGGATTAGCTACTGGCAAATATCCTTACTTTGTTCTTTGGCTGCATTTAGACAGGCAGCCCAATTTTTATATTTTTTATATCTTTAGCAGAGCTGATCTGGTTGTTCAAAAGACCAATTAGTGGGGAAAAATAATCAAAATTGGGCTGTTTTTGTAAAGCAGCCTTTGTGTGTCAGATGTTTATGTAGGATTTAACAGCTACTGTTACAGCGTTGCAGTCTCATGGTTGATCTGAAGCAATGCGTGACATTTGAACGCAAATTGGCCAATTTCAAAGAGAAATCCTGAATGTTAAATGGGGAGGGGTATGGGGGGGTAATAATGAAATGTAAAACAGTTTTAAAATTGTTTTCTACAGTAACTAATTAACTAAGTGACTACAATTTGTGCGTTGATTTAGGGACACAATTCACATCAAGTCAGAATCCACAGTAAAAAGATTGGAAGGGTTGGATTTCTCTAATTCATTATAAGTCATTACATTTTAATGTCACTAGGAATAACATTCAGGTGGAAAGAGTTGGAGAATAATCTTCATAAGATCCTGAACTATCCCATTTTCCCCGAACTGTCTTGGCTTTTACCATGCAGAGGTAATCGGACCTGCTGCTAGTATTAGGAGCACCACACCCTCTGTGCCAATATCAGTGGGCAAATATGTGGCAGGCCATTGAAGGTATAATCAAGTCTTGATACCACATTTCCTTGCCAGCATATTGTCTGTATTGATGATGTCATGATACTACTGTATAGGTTATATTTTCTAGATTTGTCTTATCGTCATAGTGTGTCACTTGTCTGATTTGTTTTTAAGTTACATGAGAGTGACTCAGTGACTTATTCATTACCACTAAGGTATTTGTGTCTGCATACCTTCATATGTGGATTTTACCTTTTGCCATAGACAATTGACAGACAACTTTTGTCATATTGGCCCAAATGCAAAGACATTGACTTATCCTCTTGATGGTATTAAACTCAGCAAAAAAATAAACTTCCCTTTTTCAGGACCCTGTCTTTCAAAGATAATTTGTAAAAATCGGAAGGAATGAGCGTTACACCGAGGCCTGTACTCTGGAGCGGGATCGATTTGGAGGTGGAGGGTCTGTCATGGTCTGGGGCAGTGTGTCACAGCATCATCGGACTGAGCTTGTTGTCATTGCAGGCAATCTCAATGCTGTGCGTTACAGGAAAGACATCCTCCTCCCTCATGTGGTACTCTTCCTGCAGGTTCATCCTGACATCACCCTCCAGCATGACAATGCCACCAGCCATACTGCTCATTTTGTACGTGATTTTCTGCAAGACAGGAATGTCTGTGTTTTGCCATGGCCAGCAAAGAGCCCGGATCTCAATCCCATTGAGCATGTCTGGGACCTGTTGGATCGGAGGGTGAGGGTTAGGGCCATTCCCCCCAGAAATGTCTAGGAACTTGCAGGTGCCTTGGTAGAAGAGTGGGGTAACATCTCACAGCAAGAAATGGAAAATCTGGTCAGTCCATGAGGATGAGATGCACTGCAGTACTTAATGCAGCTGGTGGCAGCTGATACTGACTGTTACTTTTGATTTTGACCCCACCCCCCCTTTGTTCAGGGACACATTATTCCATTTCTGTTAGTCACATGTCTGTGGAACTTGTTCAGTGTATGTCTCAGTTGTTGAATCTTGTTATGTTCATGGGAATATTTACACATGTTAAGTTTGATGAAAATAAACGCAGTTGACAGTGAGAGGATGTTTCTTTTTTTGCTGAGTTTATTTGAATAGGTTGACTCTGTTGGCTAAAGGAGCCTTGCATGGGTGTATGGTTCTATTAGTATGTTCATCTACATGCTTGAATAATGTTTGGTTACACTGTTAGCAAATGACTTAAGATTGCATTCTGACTTCGCGCTTTTGGTTGATAGATTTTTAAACCCAACCAAGCGATAAATCATATTGTCTCTGAAGTCATAATCCAACAATGACCTCAGTGTGTCAGAAACAATAAGAACTGATCTTATTTGTTTTGGTTGAAAGTTTCTCTCTGATTGATTATCTTCCTGCTGAACAGTATTAGTAACAGTAACCACTGTGATGTTTTCCTGGAAAAATACACAATGCAACTGTAGAAAGACATATCTAATACAGACTACAAAGGTATGGGATATAGAGCGGAATGGACACATACACCTCATGCATTTTGGATAAGAATGCGATTTGTACTGCACACCTTGAAAAATGTAAGCTTTCAATTCTCAATGTCACTTGGTAGCTGGTTATCATGAATGTTATGTATCTGTTTCCAGGACATCCATATGTCAAATATTTATGTTAAACCTAGCCCATTGGCCCAAATAGCAGAAAGAGGTGTTGCCTTTTTAATACACGCTGACTTGCATATAATGGACAAAGTTTGAGTAATTTGTAATTTAATACAGTACCTTATTCTTTATCACACCGCCACACCCAGCATAACTGTAACGCACGTTATCTAGAAATGTATTTACTTTGTCCTTTCACACAAAGAATAAAAGAAAGAAAAGCCAGGGCAGGCTTAGATACAAACAGAGGCATGTCTGTTCTGCCCTAGCTTCAGTTCTCCTGATGAACAGAATCATCCAACTCTTTTACAAACCATGAATGCATCCAAACCACTTCTGCCCATGAAAATCTAACAAACTTTATTTATTATTTACAATATTTAATCTAAAAATGATTTAGATTTATTTTTATGCAAAGTTTAAAGCGCCAATGCACGATCACTTCAAATGTTTACAGATAGTTGCATCTCACAGATTTGATTAATAATGGTGGATTTATTTAATCAGATTGTCAAATATACATAACATTGGTGTTTTACTCACTGGGTTGTGTTTGTGGAATAGTTAACTTTTTGGCATGCTAGCATCCTATCTCAAAACATGTCTTATCCAGCGGTAGGGAATTAGATTTGGATCTCTCAGCCCAAGTCAAAAGGTTTGATTTATAGTCTTTGAAAACAATGAACTTCTTGTTAACTGTACCTGATTGGGTATTGCACCCTTACTCATTCTTCTTACATGTTAATTGCAGGATACATATGTTGACCCCATTTACTGATCTAGGATCAGCTTTCTTTTTTACCAAGGTTTAGCTTGCCTTCAGTAAAGACTGAAAATACAACTCAAACTATTGCCACAATGAAGCCAAAATTGCCAGCCTGGCCTCAGAGCCATTCAAAACATACTTTACTTATTTCTGAGCACGTCAAGACATATGATACCTTTTAATGGCCTAGTTACTTTAGACAGAAACTAAAGTAGGGAGGTTGGTCGGGGAGGAGTAACATATACTAAATGGAGTGTCTCGGATTTACGTACAGAATAATAGAATGGAATGGTAACGACTACATGGAAACCAGGTGTTTGATGTGCTTGATACCATTACATCGACTCCATTCCAGCTATTATTATGAGCCATCCTCCCCTCAGCAGCCTCCACTGGTAAAAGCATTAGGAATAAAATAACATTAGGACATCTGCATTGCTTGCTGTTTGGAGTTTTAGGCTGGGTTTCTGTATAGCACTTTGTGACATCGGCTGAGGTAAAAAGGGCTTTATAAATAAATGTGATTTGATTTGAATAAATACAGGTTGAAATTACAATCAGTGAGCCAAAGCCACGGTCTTCATTCAGATACTTCAGAGATAATTGGACCATTTGTACAGAATTGTCATTGCTCCCATGCATATTACTTCATAAGGCCATTTCAGATGGTCTTCTTACCCAATTGACTGGAGCTTCTGGAGGAAAGAGAAGTAGGGAAGGGACAACAACAAAAAATACCGTAAAAACAGTAAATTACTTGAATTAAATATATACAGTATCTTCAACATTACATGATTGATGTGTTTTCTTAGAAAGTTAATTCAATGTGTTTAATGAATATGTAGGTTGACACGTCTCTACACACCTATATCTACAATAATCAGTAGTCTACCTATTCAAACCTCTCATTGAACCCCATCCCCCTGATGTATGGAAGGAAAGAAAGCATTCAGGGGAGATTGTCTCCTGGAATTGAAAACATGAAACTACATTTCCCCTGTTGTCTACCTGACAGTACCACTGAAGTACATAAACATACAGAAAGTGTGTCACCTACCGTACCTGTGTGTCAGTACTCGTTCACCACATACATCCCTGTTTGGTTTTTCGATGGTTCTCCCATTTCGTCCTGTATCAGAGAAAGTATCAGCTCATCAAAGGTGTAAAACAGTCTGTGAAGATGATACTGCACACAATATCATTTATCAGGCAAAACTGAATTTTGCAGTCTGTTTTTGACCTGTTGTATAGAACTGCAATGTTAGCTTATCTTGCAGACGTTCGTCTGTTTTAAAGCCTTAGTTAACTAAGCCTGAAAGACATCCACTCGGCTTAATTGCAACAATAAATCAAACCGGTGATTCATCAATTAAAAGGGCTTTGGGAGAAGGTTATGTAAAGAGAACAGAGTGGTTGTGGATTACAATGTGTCTGTCTGCTGCTCTGTTGCCATAGAGACAGGTGACAGAGGGGGCACTCTTCTCATTATATGATAGTCAGTCTCGGAGCAAATGTTGGCAGACTAGTATGGAACGACTATGCTCAATAAATTGATCAAGGAGAGTTGGAGGCTGTGAACAAATAGTCATCCAATGTCTTCCACTGTCCCCTTTCCAAAACAACATAACAAACATGTTCAAACCACTGCTAGCAGGAACACAGAATTTAAAAATATATCTACGTAAATGTAGCACAATTATATGAAGTGCATAAACACAAACACACAACAATATCCTTATACAGTAGATTGAATATAAGCAATATACAGTGTAATCTAACTCAAACTGTACATTTCCAAAACTAAAAAAATATCTATGACGCTACATATCAACACCAGAAAAAGCCTGAGTAGATTCCCTCCTCACTTCCCTTCCTCTCAGGTGTGTGTGTGCTTGAGGTGTGCACTGCAGTGTGACGAACATGCAAGTCTCATTAGTACAGTCAATGGTCTCTTTGTTTGGTGTTAAGGGAGAGATCTCTCTCTCTCTCTGACGTTGGTAGATCCCATGGCATTTGTATTTAGCATCCCTTTCAAAGCTCAATCGAAAATATATATTTTTGATGTCCAGAATAAACACTGCCTTTTTTCAGTCAAATCATGGTGTTGCCAGTCATTCAAAGTGACATTGATGAGTAACATGCCCCATACAGGAAGGTCCTTGGACGATAACTCTGGTATCATCCCTCATACGTACCCAAGGCAGAATTAAAGCTATAAACTCACAGCTCACAGATGATTGCTTTAAATTGGTTGTCTGGTCTACCAAGAACATCTGCTTATGTGGGGGTTTGATTTTGGAGATAAGCAACTTAGTGCATCAATGAATATAGGTGGCTTGGGGGGAGGAGTATGGCTTGGGACCCCTCTCTGGAAGCTGCAGGGGTAGTTCGGCTGAGAGGGTAGAGGGGAAGGCTAGTGTTTCCCACGCCTCAGGTTTCCCTGGTCAAAGCCGGAACGGCACAAAGAGACGTCTATCTAACACTGAGGCATAGCGCCCAGTCTTAGTAACCATAGCCAATCTGCTGAATGCAGAATCTGAGCCTGTGTGTGTGTGTCTATCTGGCCTCTCTGCCAAGACATAGGACTTACATTAGGCTTGCCGTTGGGCACGTTGAAGCGGCTGTGTGTGGAGTACATTTGGATGTCTGCCCCGTGGTTGATCTGGTTATATGGGCTGAAGCTTCCATATCTCTGCCTACAGCACAACCACACTAGCTGAAGGTCAAGAAAAGACAAGAATCATAGTAAAATGGCCTCCTTAGCATGACATACTGTAACTGTTAGAGCAGGGTTGTGGCTGTTTCTGAGAAAATGGAGGTCAACAATGCATTCAGGGAGAATTTGTTTTTGCATTTGTTTTTGTTTTTGTACTCACCAGAAGTATTAGGAGAATAAGGAGGATTAACAAGATCAGGGCAGCCAGTACCAATAGAGCGATCCCCCATCCTGGGACTTCCTCTCCGGCCCCAGCAACTACAGCTGCAGCATGCTCTGTGGTCTTATACCTGCTTGTTGCTCTCTCAGTAGGGGCAAAGGTTTTACGAAAGACAGTCGTGCTAATGGTCTGGGGAGGATTTTTATGGGTAATAGGGTTAGCTGTGTTGCTAATTGTATTGTTATGGTCTCCAGGAATAGGGGTGGTTATGTTGCTAATTGTTATGTTATGGTCTCTAGGAGCAGGGGTGGTTATGTTGCTAATTGTAGTGTTATGGTCTCCAGGAGAAGGGGTGGTTATGTTGCTAGTTGTAGTGTTATGGTCTCCAGGAATACGGGTGGTTATGTTGCTAGTTGTAGTGTTATGGTCTACAGGACTAAGGGTGGTTATGTTGCTAGTTGTAGTGTTATGGTCTCCAGGAATACGGGTGGTTATGTTGCTAATTGTAGTGTTATGGTCTCCAGGAATATGGGTGGTTATGTTGCTAATTGTAGTGTTATGGTCTCCAGGAATATGGGTGGTTATGTTGCTAATTGTACTGTTATGGTCTTCAGGACTAGGGGTGGTTATGTTGCTAATTGTAGTGTTATGGTCTCCAGGAATATGGGTGGTTATGTTGCTAATTGTAGTGTTATGGTCTCCAGGAATAGGGGTGGTTATGTTGCTAATTGTACTGTTATGGTCTTCAGGACTAGGGGTGGTTATGTTGCTAATTGTAGTGTTATGGTCTCCAGGAATAGGGGTGGTTATGTTGCTAATTGTACTGTTATGGTCTTCAGGACTAGGGGTGGTTATGTTGCTAATTGTATTGTTTTTGTCAGGACTAGTGGTGGTGTTTGTGAGGGTACTAACTAAGGCAGCTGCGGTTGCTGTGGTACGTGCTACAAGAGGTAGTGTGGCTTTTATTGGAAGTTGACCTAAGGAATAAAGAACATATTTGTGATTCCTGCTTTATTTTACTTAATAACAGTTTCTTAAGCTATTTACAATACAGTTTTTTGAAACATACAAATGAATCAGGCTGCTACAAAGCAGAAGTAGAGAAGGTTGCCATCTTCTTTACCTTCAGTATAGACGCGGTCCAGGTCAAGGGCTTTGGATTTATTTGATTGGATATGAGTGGAAAATAGACTTTTAACCAAAGTTGGAGTGATCATGAATGTAGTCCCAAACATTACTGTCGAGTTTGCAATGACGGATCCATTACTGCAAGAGTGAGACCAGTAGTCAAAAATAATTCTAACGTATAATTGTCAATGTCCTTAAGAATGCAATTTTTTTTCAATGGCAGAATTTTAAATTCAACATTAGAGCTCACCTGAAAATTATATCAAATACACCCATATATTTGTCAGACTCTGGCAAAGGGCTGTGGACGTCATCCACCTGAAAAAGACACAGCAATCAGAGGAGCACTTTAATATTATCCTACAAGGCATGTCTTCACACCTTTCCTTGTTTGAATATTGAGTAACAGGTTGTAAGGGAGGTGTCTATAGTATCATTGTCTATGGTGTAGTGGAGTGGGTCAACTGGAGTGTGAGCTAGTAGTGATGGCTCATTTTGTTGTTGACTGTTAAAATAGTGCTCACTGCTAGGTGTTGGAGAGCTGATGATGTTGGTGACAAAGAAAATAGTGAATAGA
Organism: Salvelinus alpinus; assembly: GCF_045679555.1. Classification (NCBI taxonomy): domain Eukaryota; kingdom Metazoa; phylum Chordata; class Actinopteri; order Salmoniformes; family Salmonidae; genus Salvelinus; species Salvelinus alpinus. The sequence goes on along the minus strand of NC_092120.1, from coordinate 9,721,554 downwards.
ACAGCCTTGGGAACATCTAACTCTGGCAATTTGACTGGTAAACTCATGGGTACACTCGCAATGGTTGCTTGGTATAAATGCAGTAAAGACGTCAATGGAACTTGACCAAAACAATGGAAATGCCATGGAGCATTTCCATTTTGTTGGCAAACATGAAGTATCTCCAGGACAAAGAGTTATTTTGTGGGTATAGACTGAGTGATGAGTTGAAGCTCTATGGACTGACTTGAGCAGTAAAAAAACACACTCTTACCATCTGCTCCACCTGTTTCCTCAGCTGTTTGTACTCCTTAGAGCTTTGATTATTGAGTGACTCAGTGTAAATCCGGTTGGTGATTCTGACGCATATGTAGTAGGCGGACAGCGTAGCTGGGGTGGTCTTGTCGTTGCTGCTGGGTGTTGCCCTCCGTAAATGGGAAGCAGGCACAACATCATCAAAGAAAAGGAGTGCTGTAACGGTGAATGGAAAACAAGCCGAAATTCTGAAATTAGCAGAAATACTGTTACACAGCCATCTAATAAATTACTGCCATTACCCTTAGAGACTGACTGATTGAAGTGCAAATTACAGCCAATAAAGGATGCCTTGTACTGTGGAAATGATTATCTGTAAACAGACACTTTGAGTTGAAAGGGGGTGTTTTCTCAGCGTGGGAAAGAAGTTGTTTTGTCTTATCCCAATATTTGATTGAGTGGGGTTGATTGTAAATCCATAATACTATTCTGCTACTGCATAACCCTGAAGACACTTTATACATTATGACAGATTATGACAAATTATGATAGATGTTTGGCTAAGATTTAAAAATATTCTCAATGTAGGTTTTAACTCCAGTAAATTGATATCACTTGAGGCACCTGAGGAAGCAATTTAAAGTTAAAAAAAATAACAAGGCAAAATGTCATCAAAAAGTCCTGAGCAGCCAGGGACAAGAGAATCATGAAAAAGTGGTATTCTGGTTGTGTGCTGATAAGGTTTTACTCTCCGTAAACCTCATAGTATGATTTACTTAGATACAGGTAACTGACAAAATAAAGGAAAAACCAACATAAAGTGTCTTAATAGGGTTTTGGGCCACCACGAGCCAGGACAGCTTCAATGCACCTTGGCATAGATTCTACTAGTGTCTGGAACTCTAATGGAGGGATGCGACACCATTCTCAGTTTACAATCATAGCCTGAATAAAAGCAGGCTTCAGGTAATGCATGAGATGCCATAATTTTTACAGACCTGTTTAGCATATGTTTTCGGTCCTGTTGATTGTCACATTAACAATTAAACCCCAATCTGACTCCCACGTCTAAGAAGTGTAGGTTACAGTACAACAATGCTTCCCATGCAACAGTGGTTCCCAACCTTTTTGGGTTACTGTTTCACCAACAGAATTTTGCTCTGCCCGGAGTAGCCCTGAAGTACCCCCTCATGTGCATTTTACCAGTAGGCCTATGGTCTCATGAGTCTTCTCAAGTACACTCTGTGGATAGGCCTAGTACCTCCAGGGGTCCTAGTACCCCTTGTTGGGAATCACTGCCCTACAACAGAAGTCTCTAAAGAAATGTAATGTGTAAATGTGTTATAGTCTACATATTTTAGTATAATCAATAAATGAAGATGCATGGAAGAGTAGATAGATAGATCGATAGATCGATAGATAGATAGACGTTTTCTGTCATACCTGAAACAGCCAAAGTAAGAATAATCCCAAATTTGAATGGTGTTTTCTCCATGATGTATCAAACTGGTAGACTAAAGTTTTTAAAATAAAAGCCAAATATACCCAGTGGACGTTGGGAATTAGCCGGTTGCTTACTTGATGAGAAACGATTTATGTCTGAAAGAAACGGTTATTTTATCATCCATATAAGTGTGCAGGTAGGACAGGTGTATGGCGCGGGGCGGACCCTAGAGTGCGCGCGCTGGAAGAGAACGCAAATATAGACATTCGTGGTGTTTGACGCCACCCCGCGGCCAGAAGGATTTGTTGTCAGACTAATCAGTTTCACCTTGATGCTGTAAACCTTTGAGAAAAGCAAGGCACAAAAAGGCACGAGGCAAAATCAAGAGCCTGACCCAGCCACTATTTAGTAAACTGAGGGAAACGACTCTCAAATTCATAAATGGAGCAATGGCAAGGACTGAAAGCCAATGAGGTCGACATGATGTGTGCAAAGACTAAAATAACAACAAAAACATAATCCACCCTTTGATTTTGATTAACGATAGGATTCGTCTTGTGCTAAAAATTGTACTAAAATCATTTATATCTTTCCAGAATAAATGGGTGTGTATCATTCATAGAAATGGCTATTAAAAAAACGGCAAAAAATATATATATGTCCGTTTTGAAACTACAGTAACAGTGCAGTAACTGCAGTCGACTGTGGTATTTTGGACGCAGATATTGCAGAATACCTGCAGTGTACTGCAGTTACTGCAGTTATTTGCAGCATACTACCGTTATATTGCACTCTAACTGCAGTTATACTGTAGTCTGACTCCAATATTTTTTCGTAAGGAAGATTGTGCACATCATTCACAACTTCCCTTATCCGTATGTGGGACCTTGTCTTCTACTCGGAAAACTGCGGTATGACTTTGCGCTATCTGAATTAAGGACATGCAGTGATTAGCCTACTTACTATTTTATTTGACCAGAAACACAAGCGAAAATGCATTTGAAGCAACTACGCAAAGTAAACTAGCTAGTTAAGCTTTCCTACAAGTGCACGATTGTTAATTACCTGCAATAATGATACTTTTTCTCCCTGATAACAGTAATCAAAGACACATTGTGACACATCTCTCTTTCTCCCTATCCTCAATCCCACCCCACTCTACAAACTCTCTCTCTCGCTTGCGCGCAAACTCTCTCCTATAGACCGGACAGATATAAAGATCAAGGAACAATATGTGACGTAGTTGGAGACATGTAGGCTACAGTTTGGTGTACTGTAGATGTCAGGGTATCGCAAAATTGAGGACAGGGAGGTGAATTATAATACAAACACTGCCAAATGGATTAACCTTCTTTGTACTTCTTGACACATTCGCCACTCACGTTGTTCTGACACCCTATTTCACAACAACATTGATGTAAAAAGTGTAATGCAGCATTCAATCCTGAGGCTTTGAAAGTAAACCTGAATTGATAAACAGAAATATGGGGTAATATGTCACATGTGTTTTCACTTGTGTGAAGCAATTTCCATTGATTTCGAAAAAAGATAAGTGTGTGTGTTTTTATGATACTCCAGACTGTAGAACAATGACATTGTTCATGCATCACTTTGAAGCACATTTTAAGCCATGTGATGACTTGGGTCAGTGCTGCTCTCTTCTGCAATGATGGAGGAGTGGTGTGAGTTGGTGACCTATTCCAGTACATAGATATTCCGCACTCTTTGGCAATCTCGGCAGTTTGGCACTTGATATGTGTGCTACAACTCCACCATTATTACTGAGTGACAACACCTCAGCCTAAAGATGTGTTCAAGTTGGATGCAGGTGACATTTCTCCTTGCACACTTGATTGTTGGTAAGATTATTGAAATGCACAACATCTACTATTTTTGTATATGACTGTACATTAAATATCAAGTTGCAGATGATTTAGTCCCACAGCAGGAGCAGTGGTATACCAGTACCCAGGGTCACTAACAGTGGCAGAGGGTACCAATGTGACATTTCACTGTGACATCAGTGAAATGGGAGGGGAATGCTCTTATATCGTATGGGTGCAAGTGGGACCTATGAGAAAGCTCATACTCTGGCCTCGAAAAACCTACAGTGTCCACACCAACACAGCCTGCCTCCTGAACATCATCAATGCCAACAGGACAAGTGTGGGCATCTTCTACTGTGCCCTGCTTAACAGTGCCATGCTGAACATGGGCAATGGGAGTGTGCCGGAAGTCTCTGGTAAGATCAGATGCTTCTCCATGGTTTATGTTAGCGTTCATATTTTCTAGTCCTGGGAGGTATACATTTGGTAGTTATGCCATGTCATGTAATGTCCTCTGTCTTTCAGACCCTATCACCTCTGACACTACTCTGGAGGTCCTGGTGCCCGTGGACTGGCAGGAGGCCTCCTTATCCTCAGTCCCACTCCTGTGCCTGGTGTCTGGACTGGATCTCAGTCAGGCCAGGGTGTACTGGGAGGTGGAGGGGAAGGTTCAGTCCTCAGAGCGTTTACCTGAGGTTCTGTCAGAGAAGCCAGCCAGTGTCAGAGTCCAGATCTCTGTACCTGGCCATACCTGGGCTGAAGGTGAAGAGATGACCTGTGTTATGGAGAGTACCAGTGGGGTGAAGATGAACAAGACAGTCAGCAGGATGGGTAAGAGAGATCGCCACAGGGCTCTGAGTTGCATTTGTGTAGAATGTCTCTCTGCACAAGTTTAAACGGATGTAGAACTCTTATGTGTCAAAACAAATTGTGCATTTTTAGGAATGGAGCGGTCCAGACAGGGAATGTTTCTGGCCATCTCTTTGGGCGGCATGTGTATCCTTCTTTCTATTGTGGTGATGATCATCACCTTGTATGTCTGCAGACTGAGACACGACCATCGTAAGTACTGTTTGTATTTGATTAGTTATTCATGATTGATAACTTTACTACATCTATAGCAGCAGTATATTATATAGGCTATCAATTGTATCTTTAACATATTGTATCATAATATTTCCAAAGGAAAGAAAAGATTTCAACCCTATGAGCACAACCAGGACGGAGCACAGGTAAAATAACTTTTTTATAAATGTTTGTGTATTATACTATTATAAGTATTATTTTTTTGAGATTATACTATTACTACGTTTTCTATTATTACTATTTGTAATGATGATGATGATAGTGTTTCCTTGTCATTCAGGGTCTGACTGAGGTGCAGTATGACAGTTTGAAGTTTGGAGCTGGTCGTGAGACCCTTCCTACAGCCGCAGCTAAAAAATAAGTAGGCTAAAGCTGCCCTTGTAAGACCTTACATGTGAATTGAATTTTCTACAAAAACATAAAAGAAGTGCTTATTCATTCAGGGTCATCGGTTTGTCAAAATGCTCCTGTGCTTTCTCGCGTATGTTTTCTGATCTACTTATTTGAGTCACTGATTTAAGGATTTTTGCTTTTAGAATAAGGAATTTATGCTGTCGGATTGTGTAGTCATTTTACAAGCTTTGTGATTAAAAACCATTCGTCTTGTTGAAATAATAGCCAAATGTAAATTACATTAAAGACAAATACAAGTTTCATTTATGGAGTGAACTAATTTCTCTAGTCATATGCTGATGAGATTTTTGTGATAATAGTCAGCTATACAAATGGGTCACAGATGGAATCTTTTTCGTCTTCAACATAAATAGTACATCCTGTTTGTTTCACATAATGCTCAGCAAGTACAACAGCACAGCTCCATTTGATGGTAAGCATTTTTGTCCAAATGCTCTGCCTCCTAGTATTTCAAAATGTCTCACAAGTTCGGTGCGTTCTATAACTTAATTAAATGATGGAGCATCTTTCATCTCTGTGATGTTGCAACACAAACCCACAGATGTACATCATTTTAGCAGACGCTCTTACCCAAATATAAATGGTGTTTGACCTTAAGCTATTTGAAAGTGCTAATAATTAATGTATTATCTATACAGTATTCATATTCTGTGTTATTAGTTTATGGTTCCCATACACCATTGTAAGGAAGGAAGGAATGGTGATCTTTGGCTCCTGCCCCCTCCTGATAGGAATGAGGGTACTCCTTTTCTCCTGCTCGGTTTGATGATGTCATGGCTTGTGCATGTCTCTCTGGCATGGGCTCTTTGCGCAGCTGAGCTGTTTGTTGCAAAACAGACACAGGATTATTTCCATGTTTAAGAGCTCTGTCGGGTGGGTTAAAACATTGCTTTTAGGTGGATCATTCTTCCCTGTCTTCTCCTTCTATCAATGCTTACATTGTAGGTAGACCTGTTGGCGTTAATCTTTAGTGAGTGAAAGAAAGTAAAACAGAAGCATTTGAAATAGATTATACAGTAGTTTCATTCATATTTTATATTCTGCTTTATGGATAGATAGGTTGAGTTCAAAGTTATTGTTACACTACCACTCTTAAGAACACATAGAGGTATGAATTATCCATTGCATGAGTTTCTTTCATTTTCCACGGATGTCAAAAGTACAAATTCCTCTTTAACTGCTAAAGTGAAAAATTCCAGCATTAATATTCCTCAAACACATATTAAAAAGCCATGTATTGGTTTAGAAGAAAAAACACACTATCCTTATTCAGAACATCTGCTAAATCTATTCTGACATATACACTGGAAGCATTTTCCAGGTCAAAGTCCTGGAAGTCCTATTTGGAAAAGACAGTCTGGAGAGTTGACCACAGTTTGTTGGACCAATTTGACCACTGTTTATAGAATATTTACAACATTCGGATAAATATTGCACCACAAAAACATAGGGAAAGCACATACGTTGAATTCTATTTCGAATGGCAAATGTTGTTCAAAGTTCTATTGTAATAGACATAATATTGTTAATCATACATGATTTTGATATCAAAGGACTCTATCAATGGCTAGTTTCAAAAACGTCTAGACAGAACGTTCTTGAAGTACGGAGTCGAGACAAGAAATGTAAACGTTGTCATTGGCAACGAGAGGTATCACTTTCGAGTGAAAGGTCGTTCAATTATTTCAAGATGGCTGCCCCCTCGCAGATTGCAACCTCTGAGCTGTACTGCTGGGAAAGCGATTGGGATTTGCCGTCTGTCGACACTGAGTGTTTAATTGTATTGGTAAAATATCAATTATGCTGTAATTCCAGCAATAACAACACTGCAAGATAGCACAGCTTGGTTGCCTTCATATTCAGTTGCAAGCTAATGTCAATGCTCATGACGTTGGCTTGGACATCACATATCTCACTGACGTGGCTATCTATCAACGTTAACGTTAGTTGTCTAGCTATTTGTAATAAACATTTCACCGTAACTACCGGTAACGATTAGTATATTTGCATGATAGTTATCGTTATATGGGCCGTTACCATGTAATTGCATTGCAAGGTGAACATTGTTACATTAACATCTACGGCTGGCTATCTGGCTAACTTATACCCCTTTCAGACACTGTTAACCTTTCAGACAATTAAAAAATTGTCGCTATCGACCCGTTACTGTAGCGGCGTCCTATGTAAGCAGCATCTCAAAAGAATGTAGATAATTGAATGTATTTAGCTAACCTCAATCAATGCAAACAAGCAGGTGTAGTTAAACAGCTGTAAGTACAGTAACCCTTCCCTCTACCTGCCTTTGTGTGTGTCTCAGTGAAGGCTACTCAGAGGAGGAAGGGGAGAACCATCCTACTCAGTGAATTTCAGAAAAATACAAATAGTGAAACATTTAAAAAAGTTATCCTTTTTAGATGATAAAACTATACTAAATATATTCACATGTCACCAAATAACTGATTAAAACAGTGTTTTGCAATTAAGTTCTACAGTAGCCTTAACAGTACCCTCTAGGGTAGCCCCATGGTGTAGCCGGAGGACACGTAGTTTCTGTCCTCCTCTGGGTACATGGACTTCAATTTAAGCCTTAGGCTCATGGTTCTCACCCACATTCATAGACTTACACAGTAATTATAATGACTTCCAGAGGACGTTCTCCAACCTATCAAATCTCTTGCAGCATGAACTGACATGTTGTCTATCCAATCAAAGGATCAGAGAATGAATCTAGTTTGTTTACCTTTCACTTACTTAGCTAGCTAGCTAATGCAGCTAATTTAGCATACTCAACAACCTGACTCAAACAGAGAGGAATGCTATTTTTATGTTAGCTAGCTAGCTAAGGCTATCCTAGTCAAGGTAAGCTTTTGGTTTTATTAATTTATTGCCACCGAGCCCGTCGGTGTAACTGCTAAACTGCTTGCTGTTCACTGGACTGTGTGATTGTACACATGGATTGGATTGTGGGTTTACTAACGTGTTAGTTCTAGTAGCTATGTTGACTATGACGTTAACTGATATGGTGACAACGATGTAGGCTGTGTAGGGGTTAGCGTTAGCAATTATGGTATGACGGTTTGGCTTGTAGAGTTTTTTTTTGCCTGGTCACAGACCGATGTTGTGTTGTGCACTGAAGTCCACAAGTGAATGGAAAAGGAGAGAGGAGGAGACCGTGTAGATGCGAGAAGGATTTATTCAATGAGCAAAGTGATGATGCTGTATGGCGCTGCTATGAAAGTGAACCATGTCTGCGGGTGATCAGGGGTGTATTCATTCCACCGATTTCTGTTGCAAAACGTTTCTTAAACGGAACGAAACGGGGATGGACCTACCTGAATTGGTCAAATAGAAACTGTTTGGACTAATGATTAAACCCCAGATCAGCTAGATACAGCCAAGATTGTTCCAGGTGGTATTGAATGTGTCACTGTCTTTCACCTTGAGTACTCCAATTTGTCTCTCAGCCTGTACACCTACGTTATAAACGTTCATTTGTAGTCTAGGTTGTAGCAACGATGGGTGTAGGGCACATCTTTGTATCATGTAGTAGCCTAAACCTATCAATGTTACATTGAGCTGTGTGAATGGAATAGTAATGACAGTCCTCTCTAATCCTAAACTGCACCGACCACTACTGGTGTGAGTGTTTTTGGTTTTACTATCCTTGTGGGGACCAGAAGTTGGGACATTTTGCCTGTCCCCACAAGGAAAAAGGCTATTTTAGTCTTAGGGGATAGGTTTAGGGTTATGGTTACAATTAGGGTTTGAGGTTAAGGGTTATGGAAAATAGGATTTTGAATGGGAATCAATTGTTTGTAATTATTAGGATCTGGACTTGAGAGTTTATAACCTGTAATCTAGGCTATCCCTAACTACTGGTGCCAAATGTTTGAACATATGATTGATTACCTGTCAATCATGAATTATGAACATTACAATCATAATTAGAAGTCGACCGATTATGTTTTTTCAACGCCGATACCGATTATTGGAGGACCAAAAAAATCCGATAGCGATTAATCGGCCGACGTTTATATAAATATTTGTAATAAATTATAATTACAACAATACTGAATGAACAATGAACACTTATTTTAACTTAATATAATACATAAATAAAATCAATTTAGTCTCAAATAAATAATGAAATGTTCAATTTGATTTAAATAATACAAAAACACAGTGTTGGAGAAGAAAGTAAAAGTGCAATATGTGCCATGTAAAAAAGCTAACGTTTAAGTTCCTTGCTCAGAACATGAGAACATATGAAAGCTGGTGGTTCCTTTTAACATGAGTCTTCAATATTCCCAGTTAAGAAGTTTTAGGTTGTAGTTATTATAGGAATTATAGGACTGTTTCTCTCTATACCATTTGTATTTCATATACCTTTGACTATTGGATGTTCTTATAGGCACTTTAGTATTGCCAGCCTAATCTCGGGAGTTGATATGCTTGAAGTCATAAACAGCGCTGTGCTGCAAGCATTGCTAAGAGCTGCTGTTTGAATGAATGCTTACGAGCATGCTGCTGCCTACCACTGCTCAGTCAGACTGCTCTATCAAGTATCAAATCCTATACTTAATTATAACATAATAAACACACAGAAATACGAGCCTTTGGTCATTAATATGGTAAAATCCAGAAACTATAATTTCGAAAACAAAACGTTTATTCTTTCAGTGAAATACGGAACCGTTCCGTATTTATAAGTCTAAATATTACTATTACATTGCACAACCTTCAATGTTATGTCATAATTATGTAAAAATCTGGCAAATGAATTACGGTCTTTGTTAGTAATCAATGGCCTTTCAACAGTTTGCAATGAGCCAGCCGGCCGAAACTGCTGCATATACAGACTCTGCTTGCACTGAACACAAGAGAAGTGACACAATTTCCCTAGTTAATATTGCCTGCTAACATGAATTTCTTTTAACTACATATGTAGGTTTAAAAAAATATACTTGTGTATTGATTTTATGAAAGGCATTGATGTTTATGGTTAGATACATTATTGCAACGATTGTGCTTTTTTCGCGTATGCGCTTTTGATAAGTCATCACCCATTTGGCGAAGTTGAAGTAGGCTGTGATTCGATGATAAATTAACAGGCACCACATTGATTATCTGCAACGCAGAACAAGCTAGTTAACCTAGTAATATCATCAACCATGTGTAGTTAGCTAGTGATTATGTGAAGATTAATTGTTTTTTTATAAGATAAGTTTAATGCTAGCTAGCAATTACCTTGGCTCCTTGCAGCCACAAGGTCCTTTTGATGCTGCACTCGTGTAACAGGTGGTCAGCCTGCCACGCAGTCTCCTCGTGGATTTCAATGTAATCGGCCATAATCGGCATCCAAAAGGCAGATTACCGATTATTATGAAAACTTGAAATCGGCACAAATTAATCGGCCAGACCTCTAATCATAATCCATAAATTCAACATAGGAATGCAGCATAGCTTAACACATGATTAACCACACAGACCATGCAGGTGTTCGGCTACCCTCCCAACGTTATAGCCCTGAAGTTGACAAATGAAGAGGAAGTAATGAAGGAATCTGTGCAGTGTGCAATCTTGGAAGACATCTGGAGCGAAGATAAGGCTATTCTTAAGGCTATTGTCTGGTGCCTTTTGTCTTACATGTACCTCTCTATACACAGCTTTTATGGGATATGGCTTTATTAGCTAACTCCAAGTCTCTCGCTACACTGCATCAGAGGCAACTGTAACTGGCTTTAGCTCCCCCCTCAGTTTCTTACAGGAAATTCCAGGTATGCCCGTCATGGTACAGTTCTCATGGTACCCATGTATACAAAACCCAAACATTGTGTTGTACGTATCTGACTGGAAGCAGTGTTTTTGATTTAGCTGAACATTCTTCCAATGTAAAACCTCTAATAATGTTCCATTTGGTTTGCTCTTAATACAAGGCCACCCAAAAAATCTATTATATTACAGTAAACCACAACATTTCCATTGTGCATGTTCAGTTAAATGACTCATGTGTTCACAAGCCACATATGACAGCTTATAATACCTTGCAGGCTTGAGTAAACCAGCCTTGAGCATCATAAGCTACCTTTTCCTCCCTGGCAAATTTTCAGACATTAACCCATTTTTTTAAAACATGTATATTTTGGACCCACATCTTACTGGAGGGAACAAGATGTTAAATGTGGGTCTGGAAAGTGACTTTCCTCCCCTGATACTTTTTTTGGTGGTTGGAAAATGCACATCTTGCTTGCTTTTAGTTTGTGTCTCAGTGTCGTCTCTAAAACCACAAATTTGCTATTGAACTGCAGCCATGTTAGTGACACATCATACTCTTGGACAAACTCTTGTTTGGAAATGAGCAATTTCATTCAGAGTTTTCCAGGATGCCCCCCGGGTTTTCACTGCAACTGGGTAGATTTGTGTCTGATGATGTGTCACATTCAGAGACCTCATTCTTTCCATTAGTGAACTGGCAAAATGTCACTGCATTTAGGCTAGAGGTCTGTACATTCCACCTATTAGGTAATTGCAAAAGTGAATTAGAGAACCCTCCAGATAAAAAAAAAAGAAATCTATATTTTTGAGTTACTTAAAAATTAAATCATTAGCATATCTACTTGATGGTTACTGCTGGATTAGCCTATGTTTATAGCATATGTTATTGCCAATGGCTAGTCTAATTATCATAGTAAGCATAGTTAATTGGAAAATCATGTAAGAGATTGATGTTTAGTTAGTAACAGACTGATGCTGAGACTCAGATTTTTTCACTTTAAAATGTAGGTCAAAGTTTAACAAACCATACAACTCTATACACAGGGACTACTTTTAACAATACAAAAACACATTAACTTGAAGAACAGTGCAGATGCAAAGTTTGGCATACATTTTAAAGTGAAAAATCTGAGTCACAGCATCACTCTTTTACTGTGGAATTGCCCTTAGCCTAACCCTAGTCTTGTGATACCCATCCACTGGTAGCCCTCTTATTTGTTAAACAAATTCAGTAGTAGCCTACCATGTCTTTCTACTACAGGCAAGTGGCATTCATACATACAGTGGGGAGAACAAGTATTTGATACACTGCCGATTTTGCAGGTTTTCTTACTTACAAAGCATGTAGAGGTCTGTAATTTTTATCATAGGTACACTTCAACTGTGAGAGACGACTGTGAGAGACAAACTGTGAGAGACAAAAATCCAGAAAATCACATTGTATGATTTTTAAGTAATTAATTTGCATTTTATTGCATGACATAAGTATTTGATACATCAGAAAAGCAGAACTTAATATTTGGTACAGAAACCTTTGTTTGCAATTACAGAGATCATACGTTTCCTGTAGTTCTTGACCAGGTTTGCACACACTGCAGCAGGGATTTTGGCCCACTCCTCCATACAGACCTTCTCCAGATCCTTCAGGTTTCGGGGCTGTCGCTGGGCAATACGGACTTTCAGCTCCCTCCAAAGATTTTCTATTGAGTTCAGGTCTGGAGACTGGCTAGGCCACTCCAGGACCTTGAGATGCTTCTTACGGAGCCACTCCTTAGTTGCCCTGGCTGTGTGTTTCGGGTCATTGTCATGCTGGAAGACCCAGCCACGACCCATCTTCAATGCTCTTACTGAGGGAAGGAGGTTGTTGGCCAAGATCTTGCGATACATGGCCCCATCCATCCTCCCCTCAATACGGTGCAGTCGTCCTGTCCCCTTTGCAGAAAAGCATCCCCAAAGAATGATGTTTCCACCTCCATGCTTCACAGTTGGGATGGTGTTCTTGGGGTTGTACTCATCCTTCTTCTTCCTCCAAACATGGCGAGTGGAGTTTAGACCAAAAAGCTTTATTTTTGTCTCATCAGACCACATGACCTTCTCCCATTCCTCCTCTGGATCATCCAGATGGTCATTGGCAAACTTCAGACGGGCCTGGACATGCGCTGGCTTGAGCAGGGGGACCTTGCGTGCGCTGCAGGATTTTAATCCATGACGGCGTAGTGTGTTAATAATGGTTTTCTTTGAGACTGTGGTCCCAGCTCTCTTCAGGTCATTGACCAGGTCCTGCCGTGTAGTTCTGGGCTGATCCCTCACCTTCCTCATGATCATTGATGCCCCACGAGGTGAGATCTTGCAAGGAGCCCCAGACCGAGGGTGATTGACCGTCATCTTGAACTTCTTCCATTTTCTAATAATTGCGCCAATAGTTGTTGCCTTCTCACCAAGCTGCTTGCCTATTGTCCTGTAGCCCATCCCAGCCTTGTGCAGGTCTACAATTTTATCCCTGATGTCCTTACACAGCTCTCTGGTCTTGGCCATTGTGGAGAGGTTGGAGTCTGTTTGATTGAGTGTGTGGACAGGTGTCTTTTATACAGGTAACGAGTTCAAACAGGTGCAGTTAATACAGGTAATGAGTGGAGAACAGGAGGGCTTCTTAAAGAAAAACTAACAGGTCTGTGAGAGCCGGAATTCTTACTGGTTGGTAGGTGATCAAATACTTATGTCATGCAATAAAATGCAAATTAATTACTTAAAAATCATACAATGTGATTTTCTGGATTTTTGTTTTAGATTCCGTCTCTCACAGTTTAAGTGTACCTATGATAAAAATTACAGACCTCTACATGCTTTGTAAGTAGGAAAACCTGCAAAATCTGCAGTGTATCAAATACTTGTTCTCCCCACTGTATCTAGAAGAGGAGTGTCTCTCTTTACCTCAGATGAGAAGTGTGTTGCTCTGTTTTATCAAGCAATGATGTAAAAAATGATTGGCAGTGCAGTGTAGGCTAGCACTCAATTACGAACACCTGTTTGCAGTCTCTCATGCAGAGGAGAGGACGGTGGGGTCTGAATACTTATGTAAATAAGGTCATTCTGTTTTTTTATTTTAAATACATTTGCGAACATTTCAAAAAAACTTTTTTCACTTTGTCATTATGGGGTATTGTGTGTAGACTGTTGAGGAAATGTTTCTATTTAATCCACTTTAGAATAAGGCTGTAACGTAACAAAATGTGGAAAAGTGAAGGGGTCTGAATACTTTCCCGAATGCACTGTATAGTATATACACTGAGTGTACAAAACATTAAAAACACCTTCCTAATATTGAGTTTCAGCCCTTTCTCCCTCAGAACAGTCTCAATTCGTCGGGGCATGGACTACAAGGTGTCGAAAGCGTTCCACAGGGATGCTGGCACATGTTGACTCCAATGCTTCCCACAGTTGTCAAGTTGGCTGGATGTCCTTTGGGTTGGGGACCATTCTCGATACACATTGGAAACTGTTGTATCGAGCAGTGTTGCAGTTCATGACACTCAAACCGGTGTGCCTGGCACCTACTACCATACCCCGTTCAAAGGCACTTCAATAGTTTGTCTTGCCCATTCACCCTCTGAATGGCACACATACACTATCCATGTCTCAAGGCTTAAACATCATTATTTCACTGATCTCCTCCCCTTCACTGATTTTAAATTGGATTTAACAGGTGATCATAGCTTTCACCTGGATTCACCTGGTCAGTTTGTCATGGAAAGAGCAGGTGTTCCTTATGTTTTATATGTGTGTGTGTTATGGTATGCAGTATGCACACTTATTCATTCTAGCTAGGCCTACACCTAGGCTACATATCTGTATAGGCTTACCAATATATTATTTATGTCTTTTAGACCTGTAGGGTAGGTATGAATAAATTAATGTTTTATTTTCAGTCTAGCTAGTCTTCGGTTTACGACCAAAGATAAAAAGTTGAGGAGGAATTTCCTAATAAAGTCGTAGCCATGATGTCAGCTTTTGATGTGTTTAATGACATTTTTCCAACTGGTTGGGTAACTTTGGCCAACAGCGGACAGCTTCTCTCCATTTCGCCCTCTTAACTTTGACTGGCTATTCCATTATTGAAGATCTAGTTCTGCCTTCTTGAATGAGTTTTTCTTTCAATCTGAAGTGAGATCTGTCCTTCACAGTGGAGCACCAGGCCCAATGTTGATACTATTGCTGTACATTGTACACTCTAAGTAAGCTATGGTTGTGTACTGTACTTGACTTCTTACAAATGTCTGTTTGTGATTGTGACATGATCAGTTTGTCATTGTTGTGGGCAGACCCTAAATTACATGATTATATGTCTTCTGAGGTAAAATGTATTGAATGACTGTATCTAAATTATTTTAGGTGTGTTATTGGTTTTGATGATTGTAGGATACATTAAAGCAATAAGGCCATTCTCAATGCCCTGGGGCCAGCTGAAAGTGGGGTTTGTAAGTACTTGCGGACACTGTGGAAGGAATTACCTCTTCTTTTCCATGAAATGACGTCCCGTCACGCCTGTCTGCAAGCATAGTCAGGTCGATCTGTTCAACTCTGCCAAAACACATTTATAGGAATGTAATTTTATGTATAGCTATCTATCAGCCATACACAATCATAAATGTTGCTGTGCATTTGCCTTGTCAATCTATAGTGCAATGTGTCTTTAGGCTACTTTGTATCAAGTCTACTGCAATACAACAATTGCTTTGAGATCCATTGGAAGGCATATTAATGCAGTCGAATACTGTTTGCTTATTTCATTCTGGAATATGACTTTCCTTGTGAGTGCAGGACACAGTAAGCAGAAATGCAGGACCATTCCATGAATGGTGACCTGGGCCCAGATTGACACAACCTTCTTAAGAAGACATTTCTTCTTAACTGCCATTTTTTCCACAACTCTAGATTTATGAAGAAAGTCAAGCAAGGTTGCTATTCCTAAAAAATCTTATTGGAAATGTTCTTGCTCTATTTCTTATGTTTCTTCCTTAAGCAAAAAGTTAAGAAGAAATTAGATTCTTGAAAATAAAGTTATTGGATTTTTTCTTAATTCCAACATAGCTAAACCCTTGTCCTAAACTCTGGGCAGTGAGAGAATAAGTTCATGAAAGCAATTGAACATGTTTAATTCACTAACAAACTTCATCTGAAAGTTTCTGTATTGATTATTTTAAACCCCAAAACATGTTTTAGAACAGTAATCTCAGTACGAATTATGCTAACATGATTGCCATTGCTGGCTAGATAGCTAGCTAAATTAGTTGCCTAGCAACAAACATTTTAAGAAGATTCAGAAGATATTTGAGAAGTTTGTAAGAAAATCATTAAATCTTAAGATATTGTTGAGGAATTGCACTTTTTTTCTTAAAAGCTTAAGTTTTTGTGTAAGAAGTGATTTGTGAAACTTGGCACTGGTCTTAGTTTGAGAATGTAGGCTATGTTTAGACATCTAATCCGTTTCTATTAGACCTATTGAAGTTTCTCCTTCACAAGCCTTTTTACTCTGGTATTTTACTGCGTTCCTTCTACTTTTTCAATCTCCTTACAGGTTATTTATCTCTTCAGGAACCGTTTGTTACATCACAACTGGCACAGCTACCCGCCACTCCCCTTCCCTTGCCTAATCACACTGCATGCTCCAGGACTCTTTCAGGCAGGGCAGGCTCCACATCCTTTCTTCCATAATCTCCATCCGAACAGTCTAAAGCAAGAAATGCCCACCCCATTGATAAAAATAATCTGCAATCTACAGTTGAAGTCGGAAGTTTACATACTGTCACGACTTCCACCGAAGTTGTTCCCTCTCCTTGTTCGGGCGGTGTTCGGCGGTCAACGTCACCGGCTTTCTAGCCGCCACCGATCCATGTTTCATTTTTTCTTTTGTTTTGTCTGTTTATACACCTGGTTCCCATCTCATAATTATGTTCCTTATTTAACCCTCTGGTTTCCCTTTCTGTTTTGTGCGTGATTGTCTTTCTTGTGTTCCGGTGTGTTGTATTTTGAGTCGTGTTTTGTCCTTGTTTGGAACGGGATTTTGTTACATTTTGGATTGATTAAATCAGTGATTGTTACTCTTACCTGTGTCCTGCGCCTGACTCCTTCACTATCTTTTAGATAGACTCTGACACATACACCATAGCCAAATACATTTAAACTCAGTTTTTCACAATCCCTGACATTAAATTCTAATAAAAATTCCCTGTCTTGGGTCAGTTAGGATCACCACTTAATTTTAAGAATGTGAAATGTCAGAATAATAGTAGAGAGAATGATTTATTTCAGCTTTTATTTATTTCATCACATTCCCAGTGGGTCAGAAGTTTACATACACTCAATTAGTATTTGGTAGCATTGCCTTTAAATTGTTTAACTTGGGTCAAATGTTTCGGGTAGCTTCCGACAATAATTTGGGTGAATTTTGGCCCATTCCTCCTGACAGAGCTGGTGTAACTGAGTCAGGTTTGTAGGCCTCTTTGCTTGCACACACTTTTTCAGTTCTGCCCACACATTTTCTATAGGTTTGAGGTCAGGGCTTTGTGATTGCCACTCCAATACCTTGACTTTGTTGTCCTTAA
The DNA here is from genome assembly GCF_045679555.1 of Salvelinus alpinus. Lineage (NCBI taxonomy): Eukaryota > Metazoa > Chordata > Actinopteri > Salmoniformes > Salmonidae > Salvelinus > Salvelinus alpinus. Next base: position 9,704,173 of record NC_092120.1, on the reverse strand, counting down.
GCCATTTTGCCACAACTTTGGAAGTATGCTTGGGATCATTGTCCAATTGGAAGACACAGTTGCGACCAAGCTTTAACTTCCTGACTGATGTCTTGAGATGTTGCTTCAATATAGCCACATCATTTTCCTACCTCATGATGCCATCTATTTTGTGAAGTGCACCAGTCCCTCCTGCAGAAAGCACCCCCACAACATGATGCTACCACCCCCATTCTTCACGGTTGGGATGGTGTTCTTTGGCTTACAAGCCTCCCCTTTTTCCTCCAAACATAACGATGGTCATTATGACCAAACAGTTCTATTTTTGTTTCATCAGACCAGAGGACATTTCTCCAAAAAGTAAGAATTTTGTCCCCATGTGCAGTTGCAAACGGTAGTCTGGCTTTTTTTATGGCGGTTCTGGAGCAGTGGCTTCTTCCTTGCTGATGTTCTGGGATTGATTGGCACTTTTCGCACCAAAGTGCGTTGATCTCTAGGGGACAGAACAGTCTCCTTCCTGAGCGGTATGACGGCTGCGTGGTCCCATGGTGTTAATACTTGCGTACTATTGTTTGTACAGATGAATGTGGTACCTTCAGGCGTTTGGAAATTGCTCCCAAGGATGAACCAGACTTGTGGAGGTCTACATTTTTTTTGTCTGAGGTCTACATCCACAGGTACACCTCCAATTGACTCAAAGCAGTTGCCGCCCATAACCGTAAGGCTCTCCAGAGGGTAGTGAGGTCTGCACAACGCATCACCGGGTGCAAACTACCTGCCCTCCAGGACACCTACACCACCCGATATAACAGGAAGGCCAAAAAGATCATCAAGAACAACAACCACCCGAGCCACTGCCTGTTCACCCCGCTATCATCCAGAAGGCGAGGTCAGTACAGGTGCATCAAAGCGAGGACCGAGAGACTGAAAAACAGCTTCTATCTCAAGGCCATCAGACTGTTAAACAGCCATCACTAACATTGAGTGGCTGCTGCCAACATACTGACTCAACTCTAGCCACTTTAATAATGGAAAAATTGATGTAATCAATTTATCACTAGCCACTTTATATAATGCTTACATACCCTACATTACTCATTTCATATGTATACACTGTACGCTATACCATCTACTGCATCTTGCCATCTTGATGTAATTAAATGTATCACTAGCCACTTTAAACAATGCCACTTTATATAATGTTTTCATACCCTACATTACTCATCTCATATGTATATACTGTACTCTATACCATCTACTGCATCTTGCCTATGCTGTTCGGGCATCACTCATTCATATATTTTTATGTACATATTCGTATTCATGTCACGCCCTGAGCTTAGTTATCTATGTTTTCTGTATTATTTTGGTCAGGCCAGGGTGTGACGAGGGTGGGTATGCTTGTTTGTCCTGTCTAGGGTTTTTGTATGTCTAGGGGTGTTCGTTTGTCTAGGCATATTGTAGGTCTATGGTGGCCTGAATTGGTTCCCAATCAGAGACAGCTGTTTATCGTTGTCTCTGATTGGGGATCCTATTTATGTTGCCATTTTCCATTTAGGTTTTGGTGGGTTATTGTCTATGTGTAGTTGCATGTCAGCACTCAGTTATTATAGCTTCACGTTGATTTTGTTAGTTTGTTTAGTGTTCTTCGTATATTAAAGAAGATGTATTCATATCACGCTGCGCCTTGGTCTCCTCCTCCTTACGACGGACGTGACAATTCATTCCTTTACACTTGTGTGTATAAGGTAGTTGTTGTGAAATTGTTAGGTTATATTACTTGTTAGATATTACTGCATGGTCGGAACTAGAAGCACAAGCATTTCGCTACACTCGCATTAACATCTGCTAACCATGTGTATGTGACAAATAAATTGGATTTGATTTGAAATTATGTCAATTAGCCTATCAGAAGCTTCTAAAGCCATGACATAATTTTCTGGATTTTCCCAAGCTGTTTAAAGGCACAGTCAACTTAGTGTATGTGAAGTTCTGACCCACTGGAATTGTGATGCAGTGAAATAATCTGTCTGTTAACAATTGTTGGGAAAATTACTTGTGTCATGCACAAAGTAGATGTCCTAACCGACTTGCCAAAACTATAGTTTGTTAAAAAGACATTTGTGGAATGGTTGAAAAACGAGTTTTAATAACTCCAACCTAAGTGTATGTAAACTTCCGACTTCAACTGTACATTGTTACATCTACCGATGTTTATATCCGTCCACACGGATTAGGGACAGGTTTTTACAAATAATTTATTATTTTATTTGATTATATATAATTAATTGCAACTGCGCAAAGTTTTTTTTCCTATCCTTTTCAGAAGGCTCAATGTCTCATTCCTAGTGTCAACCTTTAATTTCATCCTTTTTTTTGTTCCGGGTGTTTTGTCTTTGGGGTTCCTGAGTGACGCAGCGGTCTAAGGCACTGCATCTGTGGTATAGGCATCACTACAGACCCTGGTTTTTATTCCAGGCTGTATCACAACCGGCTGAGATTGGGAGTCCCATAGGGCGGCGCACAATTGGCCCAGCGTCGTCGGGTTAGGGTTTGGCCGGGGTAGGCCAGACTTTGCTGTGGTGCTAAAGGTTATCGAGTATAGCCTGGTGTCTGTGGTGTCTAGAGTTAGGCAGCCTATCCCACAGTCATGTTGTTTAGATGCTTGCTGTTTGTTTTTACACACTGTCTATTGGGTCCTAAGGGTCTGCCTTAATTGAGGTGTTAATGCCTCCCTACCCCTCCCTTTATGTTAGTGGAATTATTTTGGGCCCAGCTCGGATGCTTCCTGGGGTATTTGGCCTGTTTAAAAATATATATATAATTATACAAGGCTGTGGAAACTAAGGTATGTCTGGCTCAACATGTTTTAGCTCAGCGTTAATCTGTTAATCGTCTCCCTTTACTTCAGGCTTATGCAAAGTTTGCAAACTTCACAAGATCGGCAACCCCTGGAGAAGTCCCACTGGTAAGATGTCTTGTCTTTCGTTTTTAGATCCTTTAATTTTTTGTTGTCTCAACTCGAGAAACATGGCTGCATTAATTCACTTCAGAAATAGGCATATTCTCCTATAATCAAAGGGAACACAGGGAGACTAATAAATGGAATGGAAGGAAAATGTGCTCTCTATAATATGGGCAGAAAATAGCTCCTTCATTTCACTTTGTTCTTATTTGTTATTCCTTTCTCTTTTACTACATTATTTCTCCATCTGTATAGTATGTTTTTCTTGATTCTTACTTTCCAGACTTAATGTCTTCCCTCTCTTCACCAATGGCTTTCCTCTGCCTTTTCTCTCTATTCTTCATCTCTACATTTTCTCTCTATCCCACTCTCCTGTTCTCTCTCCATCGGTCTGTAATGGTCACATTAACAGTGGCTGTTAATGAGTGGTGTTGTGAGGTGCCTGTCTTTATGATGCATTTTCCCCCTTTGGTAGGCTCCCTGCCTGCCCTGAAGACCAGCGAGAATGGGAGCCTCTCTCGGCCCAGTGACATCATCATCCACCTCAGGAAACAGGTGACCGAGAGACCGCCTGCTCATGTACAGCACAGTCCTCTGCTTTGTCTGAAAGAGCTGCTCCATGCTCTGTTCCACACTTTCTTAAAGTGAATTATAGCCCCTGAATTCAAAACTACTGATCGATTCTCATCACAACATTTCCTATGACCCGATTTCCCATTGAGAAAAGCAATGTCTCCTATGATCTTTCCTCCCATCCCTCAAGCTCAATTAAATGCACACTTTAGCTAATGCCCAGATGGAACCCATAAGCCAAGATAATAACTGCCCCCTGACTGTGGTAGGTGGGTTGTGAGCTACTGCAGTAGGGATGTTAGAAACCACAATGCAAAGCAGATTGATAAGTGCTGTGGTGGTGTCAATGTGAGCGAACATGGAGGAAACCCTGGTGAGATCATCCCAAAGGATTAGACAGTAAAGGGGTAAGGATGGTGGGGTTTCCAGACAAACCTCCCAAAGTCAGTCAAAAACTGCTTATTTTACCCTCCAGAGCAAGGGAGAGAGCGAGGGAGGGAGAGAACCTCTCTTAGATTTCCAATCATGTTGAGTTCTTCTTGATCCCAGCATGCACCATTTCAGACTGACTGCCCCGCAGTCATGAGGTTAGATGGAAAACACTTGACCCAGAACACCTAGACTGCCAGGAATCCCATAAAGGCCTTCATTTAGAGGTAGCTTTTTAGTTTTTTGAAGGAGTTTCTGGAAAACACAGAAAGTGCTAATGGTGTAATCGGCCTAAGGCGGCTCATGGTATTGTTCCAGAAGGGCTTTAAAAACTATTTTGAATACCTGACGACAGCGAGACTGGTTTAAAATGTTGTGGTCCGTGAATCCTGTCGGTGATGTTCGTGAAAGGTGATGAATCTCCTGAAGTGTGTTGTGATATGATCCTATCTTTCAGAAATACAATGCCGACTTCGAACCTGTCTGCCAAAGAGGGAGCAGACGCTCTGGCCTTCGTCTCACTCCTGGAGGAAAAACTGATGCCAGCTCTGGTGAGGATCACTGTTACTCAAAGAGAACAAGACAGATAGGGAGGGGGCTGAAGGGAATGAGAAAGAGCGTGTGTATGTGGAGAGAATGAGTGAGGAGGTTGTAGAAGACATTTCTGCAAGAATGAGATGACGTGGAAGATGTCACTAGTTGTGCACTAGTGACTGGGTTGTGCCACATCACTCCGATTATGGCAAAAAGTTATTAGAATTTGCTTAATTTATTTTATTTTGTCACATAACTCTCTGTCTCGCTAGAAAGATTGTAGGTAATTATACCTGGTGCTTCATTGTGTCCTATAAAAAATACCTCAAACGTTGTTTCCTGTGCCAGCAGAACCGTGTCAACATGGAACAACCTGTGGCTTCCTGCAGCACTTTGAAGTGAGATAAACAGCCACTGTGCTCTCAATGCCAAAATGTCTATCTCAACTGCTGTATTTTGTGTCTGTTTGAAATAATTTGAATATCCTAAGGATTCTAATTCATAGTAACTACTATGTCATTACCTCTAGCTTGTGGAAGCCCGTTTGCATCTCTTTCACACTTTTGTGCTTCTCTCTCTTTCTGGTCTAGGTCTATACTCAGTGGATTGACCCTAAGAACTATGTGGATGTGACTCGGCGGTGGCACGCGAAGCACGCCCCATTCCCCCTGAACTTCTTCCTGCCCGGCAGCATTCAGCGCCAGCAGCTGGAGAGGCTGAGGCTGGTCAGGGGAGATGAAGAGTTGACAGCAGGGGAGGAATTGGAGAAGGAGGTGAGTGGAGGGGGAGATGGAAGATGTAGGGTAGGGTAGGTACACCCAAGGCAACTGTTGTTTTAATAGTCTTTCTAATCTTTCCAAATTACATTTTATTATGGTGCCCTTTGCAACCAGTCTAGTATGGGGGGGGCATACTGTATTGGTACCATTTCATTTATATTGTTTATACAGAATTCTTAATGTAAAAAATAACATTGGGATGATTTATTATTATTATTATTATTATTTATTTTTATTGTATGAAGGAAAAACCTTATCTACATATATTATTGAGGACGCATCACTCTGCAAAAATCTCACCTGACACCAAAATATGCGGTTGGCACTCATGCAGTCATGCATCGAGGAAAGAATCCATGCTGAAACGCCTGTGCACAGTAAAAAGCAATAAACAATTTTCTAAATTAAAAAATAGGCTCAAGACTATTTCCTGAGTGCCAACCACATGTTTTGGTTTTGAGTTCTTGTCCAGTTTGGTCTTGTACAACACGCATTTAAATATACCACTGCCGTTAGCAAGTTAGACTACTACTTTTCATTAAAAACACCTAAAAATGGCCATAACATTCCAGGTGTGTGAATTGGGATAGGCTATCAACAAACAAAAAAGAATGATGTGTGAATAGGGCCATTTGGGGGTGTTACGCTGTGATTAAACCATGTGCTGAGAGAGGTGTGAACATTGGACTTGCCTCCATAGCTGAGCTGACGCATGCTTCAGATATCATTGCTCCCTGTGATGATGTAATGGTTTATAGGGTTGCCATGGGAACTTGACTTGTTTCCCAAAGCGCTGGTCCAGGGCAAAGCCTTACCTAAATACACGGCTCTGGTCCAGGGTACCTTTTTTTCAGTCTTGTAATGGCTAAAGAATTGAAATGGTTAAAGACCTCCCCCTAAAAAAAATCACCATTCTGCACTAACTGTAATTTTTATTCAGACATTTGGAACAACACAAATAAATAATCATAACATTTAAAACTATATGAATATATATACAAAAATAAGACTCATAAATATCAAAAAGAAGTAACAGAGACAAATAGAAACAAATTGTAGCATTTAAATACAAATAAAAAAGAGAATTTCATTATTACACTATTACCCTATTGCTAACAAAAAACACACAAATAAAACTAAATTGCACAAATCCTATATCATACAAATAGAATTATACACTTATGAAGAAGAGAAGCTGATTATTACACTATTGCACTTCAAACAAGAAACACACAAACTAAATTGCACAACTAAATGCATTACTAATTGCATTAGTACTGTACAAAGTTAGAGGTGCGTTATTTGATAGATTGCCCCGCTCCCCCTACCTCGGGCTTCCAGTGGGGAAACCTGAGGTTAACCTACCCCCGTCCCCTCCCCATCTCGTACTTCTGTGTGTGAGACCTTCCCAGGCAGTAAGTAGCCTGCCTAGCTCACAAACTAGAATCAGGGCGCCCACTCCGACAAGGTTAATTGACCCACAGTGCCACACGGTGACATGATATAATTTACGTGAATTGCAAATGAGCGATAGAAAACCAATTGCGCAAATGTCACCATTCGGAACTTTTAATTGTTTTAATTTTTTTGAAAATTGTCCGGATTCCCCATGCCACCCCAGGCAAGATGCCGCCCTGGGCGGCTGCCCATGTCGCCTATGCCTCAATCCGTCACTGGTTCTTAAGCACGATGCAACATGGAGTGCCTGGACACAGCCCTTAGCTGTGGTATATTGGCCATGTATCACAAACCCCCGAGGTGCCTTATTGCTATTATAAACTGGTTACCAACGTAATTAGAGCAGTAAAAATACATGTTTTGTCATACCCATGGTATACGGTCTGATATACAACAGCTGTCAGCCAATCAGCATTCAGGACTTGAATCACCCAGTTTATAATAAGGAATATATCATGATTCAAAATTTTGGGGAATTTGGCCTGATGTCGGTTTGTCAACACCTTTCTCTCTCCAGCTGTACCGCAATGCTATGGAGTATATGAACCTTCTCTCGCAGTGGCTGGGCTCAAACAAGTTCTTCTTCGGAGACTCGCAAGTCCACACAGAGAAGTTCTACCTCAATACATTAAACTGGGAATTCAGCACCTCAACTTAATTCACTTGCATGGCATCCCTATGCATCTCTAACTACATGACACTGTTCCCTCCAGACCTTCATCTCTGGATGCTTTTGTATTTGGCTACTTGGTGCCCATCCTGAAGATGAAACTGCCCAATGGAAGACTCCAGCAGCACCTCAAGTCACTGGATAACTGAGCCACTTCTGCTCCAACATCCTGGCGGTCTACTTCCCCAGTGAGGGATGAGGTGTAGGACCACATAACATACTGTACATGCAGTATGATATTGTCTTCAATGATATCTATTATATAACTTGCTATTGTTGTTTAACTTTTGAATTATGTCTCACACTTTTTCTTGTTTATCTTTTGTGCAGAAGGTTTTAGTCGCAAGGTGTCCTCCCAGCCTGAAGGGGGTGACGCTGATAACGAGCCTGGTAAGAGGCGCAAGCAGCTGCTGCTGTCAGTCCTGGTGGCCCTGGGCGCCATGTTGAACTACACCCTCCTCACCTGCATTGTGGCTATTCAACACGTCCAGCAGGAGGCACTAGACCACCATTCCCCAGGTCTCAGGTCACTCTCCTCCAACGAGGAGGAGGATGAGGAGGGCTGAGGATGGGGAGGAGGAGACGGCTGCAATTCAAAACTGATCTCCTGTGTCTATTCCTAATTCTTCGTTGACGCTCCCTCAGCAGTCTGGAATGACTGGAAAGGTGTTAACCAATATGGCAGAAACTCCAGTTAGCCTTCTAGACTAGGTGGAAGGTTTACTCTACTGCTGATGCCTCACCATCCCTTCAGATCCTGGAGTCAATACGAAGAAGGGGCAAGGGGGTGGTGTTTGATTGGGCCAAAGCAGTAGAGTATGATGAAGAGGAGGAGGAACACTGTGGAAATATGCATTAAGATGCTTCAAAACTCACCAAGAGTGCTTCGATGTTTTACTTGGAGAATGTTTGGATGTTTTCTCTGCTTTATTTTGACTCTGTCATTGCACGATAATCATAGATCCAAATCATGACATTGCTTTGCTTTTCTCAATTTCCTTTTGCTTTATCTTATCCAAATGATAATACTTTTATGTGTAAGTTGTATTATTGGGGGAACAAATCCCAGGTAGCATTCATGAAAATGTAATTGTTACTGGATTCTTAGTAGCATTAGCACATTCTTTCTGAACACTTGCCAAAATAACCACCATCTAAGTCTAGATGTTTCAAATAATAATAATTTCAACAGAGGAAATGAAGGGGTGACTTCTTGGTTTATGTCCTTTTCATATTATTGCTTGTCAGGCTGAGAACTCTTTTATACTTTTTCACCTACCATGGTATTGAGGGCCTGAAGTTTGGGGCATTTTAAATGTTTCAGGGCCGCTTCAAAATCAAACAACATGTGCATAATGTGTGCTATAGTGAAGACTGCTGGCCCTATTCCTGCATTGCAGCAAGTCAAAGCATCATTCAATAAAAGAAACAGGGAAGTTCAATAAATCACTTTAATGTTCCAATACATCTGCTCACTGTGTAAAGGCTTCCCCTGCTTTAGGATGATAGGCTACTGTTGATCTCCAGCCATACAGGGTTACATTATTGTCTAATTCAGAGTTGCAAGAAGCTCTTTGACTTTGTATTTTTCAATTTCTTAAAGGTAGCCTGTTGGAGAGAAATCATTTATGGTATGTACATTTGTAATGCAATTGTTAACAGAGTTATTAACCTTATTCAATCTTGGTTTGATGGCAGAACTAATGTTACACACAGGTTGCCATACACCTTAACCCTAAACATTTCTTGCCTAAACTTAATCCAACCCCCTGAACCTGCCTAACCTTAACCAATTAGGATTACTTGCCTAAACTTATCCAAACACATTTGTTTCTGCCCTCGAGGCGAAGCTGCCCTCAGGACCAGATACAATAAATATATGTCAAAATGAGGATGTGGGGTGTAAAGATGAGGATGGACCCATATTGAGGGGACACTCAAATTACACTGAACAAAAATATAAATGCAACAATTTCTAAGATTTTACTGAGTTACAGTTCATATAAGGAACTCAGTCTGTTGAAATAAATTCAGTAGGCCCTAATCTATGGATTTCACATGACTGGGAATACAGATATGCATCTGTTGGTCACAGATACCTTAAAAAAAAGATAGGAGCGTGGATCAGAAAACCAGTCAGTATCTGGTGTGACCACCATTTGCCTCATGCAGCGCAACACATCTCCTTCGCATAGAGTTGATCAGGCTGTTGATTGTGGCCTTTGGAACATTGTCCCACTCCTCTTTAATGGCTGTGCGAAGTTGCTAGATATTGGGGGGAACTGGAACACTCTGTCATACACGTTGATCCAGAGCATCCCAAACATGCTCAATGGGTGACATGTCTGGTGAGTATGCAGGTCATGGAAGAAATGGGACATTTTCAGCTTCCAGGAATGGTGTACAGATCCTTGCAACATGTATTGCCATCGATAAAATGCAAGTGTGTTTGTTGTCTGTAGTTTATGCCTGCCCATGACATAACCCCACCGCCACCATGGGGCACTGTTCACAATGTTGACATCAGTAAACCGCTCACCCACACGACACCATACACGCTGTCTGCTATCTGCCCGCTACAGTTGAAACCGGGATTCATCCTTGAAGAGCACACTTCTCCAGCAAGCTAGTGGCCATCGAATGTGAGCATTTGCCAGCTGAAGTCAGTTTTGACGCCAAACGGCAGTCAGGTCACCCTGGTGAGGATGACAAACATGCAGATAGATGAGCTTCCCTTAGACGGTTTCTGTCAAATTCTCTAAAATGACATTGGATGGGGCTTATGGTAGAGAAATTAACATTAAATTCTCTGGCAAAAATTCTGGTGGACATTCCTGCAGTCAGCATGCCAATTGCATGCTCCTTCAAAACTTGAGACATTTGTGGAATTGTGATGTGACAAAACTGCACATTTTAGAGTGGCCTTTTATTGCCCCCAGCACAAGGTGCACATGTGTCATGATCATGCTGTTAAATCAGCCTCTTGATATGCCACACCTGTCAGGCAGATGGATTATCTTGACAAAGGAGAAATGCTCACCAGCAGGGATGTAAATACATTTGTGCACAAAATACGCATTTTCTGTGTATGAAACATTTCTGGGATCTGGTTGGTGTTCGAATCTCATCACGGACAATATTAGCATTTTAGCAACTTTTCAACTACTTACGACTTTTTAGCTACTTTGCAACTACTTAGCATATTTGTTAACCCTTCCCCTAACCAACATCTGCTGTTGACCCCAGCGGCAAGGAGTTCCGCATTGGCTCATGTTGACACAGGGTTTTTGTTTTGTTTAGCGGGCGTGGGGTGGCATGCGCGTCTCTTTCCGCATCGGTATATTTGAGATCCACCCGTTTCTTCCCCCTTACGCGTTTTGGAACAATCACAGAGCTACACCCCGATTAAAAGAAACTCCCTCTGCTTTCAATGACATCTCTAGGGGCTGAGTTTAATGACCTTGAAAACTGATCTGGGAAAGAATTATTGTTTTAAGAGCAGGGAAAAAACCCAACACTGCATGTGCGCAATCTGCAACAATGAACAGAGGTCAGAAATTCGGCTGGATTTAGTTTGGTAAATAGTGCTATAACGGTGAGTCATAACATATTCAACTCGACCAGGATAAGACTCAATACATTCACTCATATTTTCCTCTCAGGAAAACCCATATGAAAAACCAGACACTGGAATCCCAAACCATACACAGTACAGGCTTGTTGGAAAGGTGTCAATCCAGAAATGTGGCAACAATGAGTGGGTCTATATTTTGCATAGGCCTATCCAGTTGTCATCATGGTCCAATAAAGAAAATGTATGAGAAATATATTTTCTCCATCACATGCTGTTAAACCCAAGTTGCCCCGGCAACTCATAAGTAATCAAACAAAAACATTTCACAAGCTGAGGGATAGGAAAAGAAGGAGGAGGGCTGGAGACTTGAGGAGAGAAGTTTTATGCATGTAGAAGATTTACTCATGTAGCCTTTTCATGAGAAAGCGAAATGGCCATTTTACAAAGATTCAAAATATTTGTTGAATGTAGTCATTTCTGTAGCCTTCTGTTAACACTGGTGTTAAAAAAAGATATGTGTGCTTTGTACACATGCAGTAATACACTTGGTAATGACATGCTCTCGAGTGCACATTTATACTGGGAAAAAATATAAATGCAACAATTTCAAAGATTTGACAGAGTTACAGTTCATATAAAGAAAAAAGTCAATTTAAATAAATTCATTAGGCCCTAATCTATGGATTTCACATGACTGGGAATACAGATATGCATCTGTTGGTCACAGATACCTTAAAAAACAGGTAGGAGTGTGGATCAGAAAACCAGTCAGTATCTGGCGTGACCACCATTTGCCTCATGCATCACGACACATCTCCTTCACATTGATCAGGCTGTTGATTGTGGCCTGTGGAATGTTATCCCAGTTGCTGGATATTGGCGGGAACTTGAACACGCTGTCGTACACGTCAATCCAGAGCATCCCAAACATGCTCAGTGGGTGACATTTCTGGTGAGTAGGCAGGTCATGAAAGAACTGGGACATTTTCAGCTTACAGGAATTGTGTACACATCCTTGTGACATGGGGCAGTGCATTATCATGCTAAAACGTGAAGTAATGGCGGAGGATGAATTGTACGACAATGGGCCTCGGGCTCTCATCACAGTGTCTATGTGCATTCATATTGCCATCGATAAAATGCAATTGTGTTCCTTGTCCGTAGCTTATGCCTGCTTATACCATAACCCCACCAACATCATGGGGCACTCTGTTCACAACGTCAGCAAACCGCTCGCCAACAAAAAGCCATACACGTGGTCTGCGGTTGTGAGGCCAGTTGGACGTACTGCCAAATTCTCTAAAATTACATTGGAGGTGGCTTATGGTAGAGAAATTAACATTAAGTTATCTGGCAACAGCTCTGGTGGACATTCCTGTAGTCATCATTCCAATTGCACGATCCCTCAAAATTTTAGACATTTGTGGCGATGTGTTGTGAGACAAAACGGCACCTTTTATTGTCCCCAGCACAAAGTACACCTGTGTAATGATCATGTTGTTTAATCAGCTTCTTGATATGCCACACCTGTCAAGTGAAGGGATTATCTTGGCAAAGGAGAAATGCTCACTAACAGGGATGTAAGCAAATGTGCTCAAAACATTTGAGAGAAATACACTTTTTTGTGTGCATGGTACATTCATGGGATCTTTTATTTCAGCTCATGAAACATGGGACCAACACTTGACATGTTATGTTTATATTTTTGTTCAGTTTAGTTACAAAGGTTTTGTGCTACTTTCAATAACAACATGAATTTATTTAACTGTTATTTCAATTATTAACCATGTTTGCATCCACAGTTTTTATGCAAGTAGAGTTATACTATAAATAAATCATAACAGCTGTGATGAAAACTGGAAGTTTCAGTATAATTTTATAAATGCCAACAGATAATTTCTTCATTAGACATGGTGGGATTTTTTTGTGTCTGTAAAATTAATAATACGCGAAATTGTGGTGGAAACACATTTTGGGGCAAATATTGATTTAATAACAATTATTTTGAAGTAAACTTGGAGTCACGCTTTGATATGGTGTGTGGTCCTCCCACTAAGGACTTGCGAAACCATGCAGTTTATTAGGTAGGCTACAGATGAAATAAGTTATGATGAACTTCACAGGGTGATGAAAGTGTGTGGTGATCTTGATACTCCTTTTCAAGAAATGTCAAGGGTCTTATTCTGGTGACATGATGATCAAAGCTTGACTGCCGTTAGAGAAATAAAAATATTCTCGCTGTTATCCATAATAATCTCATGTATTTGTATTTATTATGGATCCCCTTGGCAGCAGCTACTCTTCCTGGGGTCCAGCAAAATTAAGGCAGTTATACAATTTTAAAAACATGACAATACATTCGCAGATTTCACAACACACTGTATGCCCTCAGGCCCCTACTCCGCCACTACCACATAACTACAATACAAAATCTATGTGTACGTGTGTGTCTAGTGCGTATGTTATTGTGTGTGTATATGCATGTGTCTCTGCCTTTGTTTGTGTTGCTTCACAGTCCCCCTTGTTCCATAAGATGTATTTTCTTTTTTTTGTATCACATTTTACTGATGGATCAGTTACTTGATGTGGAATAGAGTTCCATGAAGTCATGGCTCTATGTAGTACTGTGCACCTCCCAAAGTCTGTTCTGGACTTGGGGACTGTGAAGAGACCTCATGTGGCATGTCTTGTGGGGTATGCATGGATGTCCAAGCTGTGCGCCAGTTGTTGAAACATATCAATACCTCTCACAAATACAAGTAGTGATGAAGTCAATCTCTCCTCCACATTCAGCCAGGATAGATTGACATGCATATGATTAATGTTAGCTCTCTGTATACATCCTAGGGCCAGCCGTGCTGCCCTGTTCTGAGCCAATTGCAATTTTCCTAAGTCCTTTTTTGTGGCACCTGACCACTCAACTGAACAGTAGTTCAGGTATGACAAAACTAGGGCCTGTAGGACCTGCCTTGTTGATAGTGCTGTTAAGAAGGTAGCGCAGCGCTTTATTATGGACAGACTTCTCCCCATCTTAGCTATTGTTGTATCAATATGTTTTGACCATGACAGTTTACAATCCGGTGTTACTCCAAGCAGTTTAGTCACCTCAACTTGCTGAATTTCCACACTATTTATTACAAGATTTAGTTGAGGTTTAGGGTTTAGTGAATGATTTGTCCCATATACAGTGCTTTTAGTTTAAGAAATATTTAGGACTAACTTATTCCTTGCCACCCAGTCTGAAGCTAACTGCAGCTCTTTTGATAAGTGTTGCAGTCATTTCAGTTGCTGTAGTAGCTGACGTGTATAGTGTTGAGTCATCCATATACATAAACACACTGGCTTTTCTCAAAGCCACTGGCATGTCGTTAGTAAAGATTGAAAAAAGTAAGGGGCCTAGACAGCTGCCCTGGGGTAATCATGATTCTACCTGGATTATGTTGGAGAGGCTTCCATTAAAGAACACCCTATGTGTTCTGTTAGACAGGTAACTCTTTATCCACAATATAACAAGGTGTGTAAAGCAGTAACACATACGTTTTTCCAGTAGCAGACTATGATCGATAATCCAAAAAGCCACACTGAAGTCTAACAAAACAGCCCCCACAATCTTTTCATCATTCATTTCTCTCAGCCAATCATCAGTCATTTGTGCAAGTGCTGTGCTTGTTGAATGTCCTTCCCTATAAGCGTGCTGAAAGTCTGTTGTCAATTTGTTTACTGTAAAATAACATTGTATCTCGTCAAACATGATTTTTCCCAAAAGTTTCCAAAGGGTTGGTAACAGGTTGATTGGTTGGCTATTTGAGCCAGTAAAGGGGGCTTTACTATTATTAGGTAGCAGAATGCCTTTTGCTTCCCTCCAGGCCTGGGGACACACACTTTCTAGTAGGATTAATTTGAAAATATGGCAAATAGGAGTGGCAATATCATCCTCTATTATCCTCAGTAATTTTCCATTCAAGTTGTCAGTCCCCGGTGGTTTGTCATTGTTGAAAAATAAAAATTAAATTAATCACCTCTTCCACAATTTCTTTAAGGAATTCAAAATTACAATGCTTGTCTTTCATAATTTGGTCAGATACACTTGGATGTGTAGTGTCAGCGTTTGTTGCTGGCATGTCATGCCAAAGTTTGCTAATCATGCCAATTAAAAAATCATTAAAGTAGTTGGCAATATCAGTACATTTTCTGATGAATGAGCCATCTGATTCAATGAATGATGGAGCTGAGTTTGCCTTTTTTCCCCAAAAATTTAATTTAAGGTGCTCCAAAGCTTTTTACTATCATTCTTTATGTCATTTATCTTTGTTGAATAGTGTAGTTTCTTCTTCTTTTTATTCAGTTTAGTCACATGATTTCTCAATTTGCAATACGTTTGCCAATCGGTTGTGCAGCCATACTTATTTGCCATTCCATTTGCCTCATCCCTCTCAACCATACAATTCCTCATCAATCCATGGGGATTTAACCGCTTTTACAGTAATTTTCTTAATTGGTGCATGCTTATTAGTAACTGGAATAAGAAATTTCATAAATGTGTCAAGTGCAGCATCTGTTTGCTCCTCGATATACCCAACAGACCAACAGATATTCTTTACATCAACAACATAGGAATCACTGCAACACTTCTTGTATGACCTTTTGTACACTATATTAGGCCCAGCCTTTTTGTTTTTACTTTGATTTTCCTGGATATGGCTACTATATTGTGATCACTACATCCAATGGATCTGGATACTGCTTTCAAGCACATTTCTGCAGCGTTAGTAAAGATATGATCAATAGATGTTGATGATTTAATTCCTCTGCTGTTTGTAACTACCCTGGTAGGTTGACTGATAACCTGAACCAGGTTGGTTCAGGTTGGTATGTTATTTTGAGCACTTTTCTGGGATGCTTACTATTTTTCATTGCTTTACTGGGAAGCTAAGGAGAGAAGTAGATATGTTCATATTATTTATGTTGGTGCAGGGTGAGCTGCACACAGTGGACTTCCTACTAGGGCACACCGCCTCAGTGCTAACAGCATACATCTGGTTCATAGGCACATGACAACTGCATACAATAGCTGTCGGATCAGCAGAGGCATTCAGGGCAGTTAGAGGGACATCAATTAGGCTACTTACATTGTGTCTACCGACGCCCCTGGGATAATGTAGATTTGCTGAAGCATTATGACAACTCAGCGTCACAATGGTAGGGATAAGATGAATTGGGCTTGGGTCATTGATAAGTCATTGTCTCAACACAGCCTTATAATGCTGTGAAAGGATCCAGGAACTCAAATGATTTGTATGGATCCCATCCATCCTCCTTATAAAACGTGTTTTGTTTCCAAAAGGTATCGGAATTGTCAACAAAGGTTACACCCATTGAGCTGCAATAATAACATAGCCAGTTGTGAAGAGAGAGAGTCCTGCTAAAGCATTCAATGCCACGATTCAGAGAGGACACAGGGTCAGATATGATGGGTCTTTTATTAGTGTCTAGCAGAGAGTCAATCAGCTATTTCAAATCCAGTTTCAACTGTTCAGAGCTGCCCTTCATAATGTCATTAAACCCCACATAGACTACGATAGAATCGAAATCCATGTCCTGACGTAGTACATTCGGGAGCAGCTTAGTAATGTCAATTTCTCGAGCTTCGGGATAGGACATTACAGACAGGCCTGTATCTGCAAGCTGTTGGCTAGATCGCTGTTGGAAGACCAGAGTAGGCTATACACATTTGCTGTTTAATGCAAAGGTTTTTGTGACAGACTATTGGTGGAGTTGAAAATGTGATGGAAACACATTGAACTTTAGATTTGGCATACAAATGAATATAAAACCTCTATGGAAAGATGAGACTCTCATGAACAGGATGGTGTTCTCGGTTTTGCCCTACAACCCCTTGTTTCATAGTATCCCATACAAATGTATGGAGGTAGTTTTGTGCCAAAAAGTTTAAGGAGTGTCCAAAAAAACAAACATATTTCATGAGCTTTCTTCTATCTCCTAGATATAGGACAGACACTTCAAAACCTTATTCCTTATTATTTATTTATTGACTATCTATTTGCCATTTATGAATGTGTTATTCAATGCTTTTCTATGGCCTATAGTATTTTTATTTTATCAACAACCCAAAAATATTTATTATTTTGATAGGCCACCTAAAGGGTCCTAAAATGTAAAATCAAATAGCTAAATGATCTATGGTATGACCATCTTAAAACAATTCCAGATGTTAGCTTAGTAGAACTTAGCCTACAATCATGGAAACACATGTGAACCATTTTATGACATCTTGTTTGTTTTTCTGTTTTGTTCTTCGTTCCTTCCCCTTTTTTATCTTAATGCCCTGGTCTGATATGTTTGAAGTACATCGCTTACTTAAGGCCATATGCCCCTCAAACTCAACTCTGGACCTCGAAGCCAGTTCTACCTGCGTTCGTTCATTGTTCCCTTCTAATCAGGGGCATATATAGACCTGGGACACCAGGTGGGTGCAATTAATTATCAGCTAGAACAGAAAACCAGCAGGCTCCGGACATCATAGGGTAAGAGTTGAATACCCCTGCTATACCTTAAACGAAGGAAATAACTTTATATCAGATTAATTACTATATAGACTACCGGCACAGCCTATATTATGTCTGTATAACATGAGAATTGAGAAAGTTGGAAACACCGCACGCCTCAGTTCATAGCAGGCGAATGAACTCCCTCGCTCACTGTCACATCCACTCTGCGCGGATGAGGTACTTGGCTGGAGCGCGCCCGTAAGAAGCCAGTCGACATTTGTAACTGCTGTTAAACCTACATTCTGCGGTCAACTCACCCTGCAGACTTATTTTTGTTCACTTTGAAATTAAGCTCCATTCATCAACATCAAACTGGACTCTCGGTGGATAGTTATTTACTCCTGTTGACTTTCTTGTCAACTTTCACACACCGTTTATTGGGACATGGGTGCGAGGCGCGATGTGCAAACTTTTCTGGCTCTATCCACATTTCTATTCGTTGCAACATGTGAGCCAATGGATCAGCAAGATATGCAAGGTAAAATAAATAATACTAACTAACTCATAGTAGTGCGCATTTTGTGAATCATCTAATTCAATTAAGGGGAAGTGTGTTTCGAAATGAATGAATGCAGACAGTTATTTCAAACAAGCTCGCATTTTTGGTCTGGACTTCACTTTGTTCTGCCATAGACACATAAACTCGATATGGTTATTATAATCCTGAAAATATTAGTTACAACTGTAATAATATTTAAAATGAAATGCCCTGTAACCATTTCTAACTCGTGCGTAAAACACACCACACACAGGGCGCAACGTTTGTCTCTCACCTTTATGGCTTGAAATGTGCTGTTTTATCTCTATAGGCTACTTTCTATCATCTGTTGTCTCATTCATCTTGGTTATGTTGGGGTTGTTTCACTGCTGGTTAATTATGTTATTTATTTTCCATTTCTTACACAAATAATATGTCATATTATTTCTATTTCTCTTTTCTTTTTGAGATGACCAGTTTTTTCCTTCCACATGTCATAACTGATCATGTCTCCTCCACTTGTATTCTTTCTGACATAGACAGGAACAGAGAAAGTGCTAAGCCAACTATTTTATGACGTCCTTGGCTGACTTTCCCCTTATTCCCCTCTTTCCCCCTTGAGTGCTCACAGCCTGCTTGTGGCAGAAATCCTGACCATTGCCAAACCCCATTGTCCAAACCAGTGTGTGAACGGGTGAGGATGTGTCAGAAATAATAGCAGAGAGAGGGAGGCAGAGAGAAAAGGAGGAAGGGGAAAGCCTTCTTACTAAGAGCCAGAAAGCAGCCAGGAGTCCTGCTCCTTTTATTCCTCTCTCTTTTGTTTTCCCCTGGGTTTTAATGTCCAGCAATGTGTCAGCATGGGCTTTGACTTTTGGCACTATGAAGTTCTCTGTGATAATGTTCAGGAATGCCACTGCTAAAATTGATGGAAGTAAATTAATTCTGTATTGGTGCACAATCTAGGAAAGACAACAAAGACAGAGGGAAATTCAAAGTCATAGGAAGAGAAAGTAAATTGAAAAATACGTGTAAGAAAATAGTTGATATGTGCTATGTATTTGAACCTACAATGTTATAACACTGTACTATCTGCCTATTAAATGGACATGTAAACTGTAGATTGGGACTATTTTTTTGTGAAATAAAATAACTTGTAAAACTTGTTTCTTAAGAAGTCTTCATAAGGGATGTGGTTCTAATAAGAGTCAGATTTGCTTTTGTAATTTGGATGTTGCTTCAGAGATGTCAACTAGTCACTCAACAGTTGTCCTCATATACCTGGGCAAGGGTCAAAGGTGAAGCGTCATCATGGGACTGGATGAGAGCCTTTGATCAGGGAAAATGGTAGATAGATACCCTCTCTCTTCTTCATTATCAATCTCTGTCATTCTCTCCTTCATTATCGCTCTCTCCCCACCCCCTCTCCAGTCATTGACATGCTAACCCTGGACTCCAAGACCAGTGTGTCTGCGGTGGAGAAGGTGACAGGTGCCATGAGTGTGCTCAGTGACATCTACATCGTGTCCACATTCCGCCTGCCTCCCAAGATGGGAGGGGTGCTGCTGGGCATCTACAGCAAAGAGGAGAACAAGAAGTATCTGGAGCTGGCCATCATGGGAAAGATCAACAAAGGTACTTAGATACTGTCACTCTCACCACTGACTAAAACATAATTAACAATTTCCCAGTTTCTCTGTGACGGAGCATTCAACTAACTCAGTCTCAAACCACCTTTAGTATTTAAAAGTGTTCACATGAATATCAATCTGTCCATCAATCCCCCTTTTTTGTATCCGTTTGAATTTTCTCTCCGTGTTCTTCTTTTGCTGTTATTAGTTACCTTTCCTTGTTCAGTAAATCCCTCAATTTTTGTTTTTCTCTCCCTGTTACCCTCTCTCGTATTACCCTCTCTCGTCTTACCCTCTCTCGTATTACCCTCTCTCGTATTACCCTCTCTCGTAGCTTTGGTGCGTTACGTGAGGGAGGATGGCAGAATTCACACAGTGAACCTCCAGAGCACAAACCTGGCTGATGGTCGCACACACTCCATTATTCTCCGGATCGGAGGCCTGCGCAGAGACAACCTACACCTGGAGCTCTACGTCAATTGTCGATTGGCTGACTCCAGCCAGGGCCTCCCTCCATTGGTCCCTCTCCCCGCGGAGAAGGTGGAGATTCGTAATGGCTTCAAGGCCTACGCAAGGCTACAGGTGACAAGGAGCACTGAGTCTGACACTAAGTCCCAAGTAAATCCCATGCCCCTTTAGCTAGGGGCCAGGGCTTCATCTCAATAGCCCAACGTGGCTTGCTCTCCTCGTCTCCTATCCTCAATCTGCACTTATTTAAAACACAGGGTGAAGC